>NC_134361.1:88292508-88592508 GCF_048569485.1 Anomaloglossus baeobatrachus
TCTCTTCTCGCTCTTCTCTCTCTTCCCTCTCTCTCTTTCTCTCTCTCTCTTCTCTCTCTCTCTTCTCTCTCTTCCCTCTCTCTTCCCTCTCTCTCTTTCTCTCTCTCTCTTTCTCTCTCTTCTCTCTCTCTTTCTCTCTCTCTCTTCTCTCTCTTCTCTCTCTCTCTTCTCTCTCTTCCCTCTCTCTCTTTCTCCTCTCTCTTCTCTCTCTCTCTTCTCTCTTCTTCCCTCTCTCTCTTCCCTCTCTCTCTTCCCTCTCTCTCTTTCTCTCTCCTCTCTCTCTTCTCTCTCTTCCCTCTCTCTCTCTCTTCTCTCTCTCTTCCCTCTCTCTCTTCCTCTCTCTCTTTCTCTCTCTCTCTTTCTCTCTCTTCTCTCTCTCTTTCTCTCTCTCTCTTCTCTCTCTTCTCTCTCTTCCCTCTCTCTCTTTCTCTCTCTCTCTTCTCTCTCTCTCTTCTCTCTCTCTCTTCTCTCTCTTCCCTCTCTCTCTTCCCTCTCTCTCTTTCTCTCTCTCTCTTTCTCTCTCTTCTCTCTCTCTTTCTCTCTCTCTTCTTCTCTCTCTTCTCTCTCTCTCTCTTCTCTCTCTTCCCTCTCTCTCTTCCCTCTCTCTCTTTCTCTCTCTCTCCTCTCTCTCTCTTCTCTCTCTCTTCTTCTCTCTCCTCTCTCTCTTTCTCTCTCTCTCGTCTCTCTCTCTCTTCTCTCTCTCTGGACTTCTGGGACAACAATCCGCTCAACTCTAGTAAAGATATATATGTGTGCAGCAAGCTTCAGGGGCGTAAATATTGTAGGTGGAAACTGTGTCGAGGCCTATGGAGAAGGGGGCCACGTCCAGCTCCAAAGCAGCAGCCAGTGGCACAGACACATAGAGGGGTGCATTATTGGACTGCAAAGGGATAGTATACTGTTCTTGCACACAGGGACCCCCTTCTCTCTGTGCTGGCCCCTTGTATTATCCTCATAGAGACTCCTGCCAAAAACGGCAATCCCATAGAAAGGCTAAACTGAACACTGATCTGATGAGAAAAAGCAAATGCAATTCTCCAGGCCTTGTCACGTGTTATGTAAGGTACCAGACTTCTCCTATTCCAGAAACTTTTCTTGTTACATTCCCTGGAAGGGAGGTAATAATTGTCATACAGGGTGCAGCATTCACCAGGGGTGAGTTACCTAACTCTACCAATGATGAGGTGACCCATTCCAATTTTAGGAGTAATTATTTCACCTTAGGCTTTTTAATGATTGCCTACTTTCAGAAATGATTTTGCACCTAACAGTTTGAAGCCAACAAGGGCCAGAGACCCCAGATTTGCATTAATCATGATTAACTATTCTGAGCAGGCAAAGTGGTCCGATTCCCATGGTAACCAGATATCAGTCCTGGAGACAGAGTGCAGGTAATACCAACTTAACTCTTGTGCCACCTTCACCGCAATGGAAAAGCTTTCACATTTCTCTACATTTCTTAGACTTAGTCATAAAAATAAAAAATAGATCTCATTTTTTAAGCTTTGTAGAATCTATTGATTCCTTTCTGCCCGGAGCTCAAGTGGTAAAATGGCTCCTCTCTGTCAGATGATCTGTGTGTGGACCTGGATTTTATGTTATTTTGTTACTTCTCATGTTCATAAATAATTTCACTGTGGACATTTGTGAAGTCGGGTATCAATATTGGCGCACGTTGTTCTCACTAATGCGTGTAACTTATGTGCCTGTGTACGTACAGGTAACAAAATGGGTAAATAAATAAGGCGCAGCATGTGGAAACGTGGCGCCTCCTATTACACTCCCGATGTAACCTAAACAGGTTTAAAACAACATCTTTATTGGTTCTTTGTTCCACTTTGACAACTTTTTTGGCCACTGTGCCATTACTAAAAGAATCCTTTCAGTATTTTAACAGTTAAAGGGAACCTGTCAGGTCCCCTATGCACCTAGAACCACAAGCAGCTCTGGGTGCATATTGCTAATCCCTGCCTAACTGTCCCTATATACACTAGCATAGAAAAAGGGATCTTTAAAAAAGTATTTCTAAAGATTCCATATGATATGCATAGAGCGCAGGCACTAGTCGCAAGGGGTGTCAGTTCCTGTACTAATTACACCCTCTTAGCATGTTAGCACGCCCAAAGGGGCATACTAACATGCTATTCAGTACCCACTGCCCAGAGATATCAGCAATGACGGGCATACGTGTGTCCATTGCACCACCTCAGAACATTGGGCATTAATTCAGTGCGCATAATCAGAAGTCCACGAAACTTCCGGTCGTGCGCACTACACCAGTTTGAAGCCGGGACGCGTACACCCAGCTTCATAGTGCGCATGACTGGAAGTCAAGGGTTCATGCACACTGAGCCAAAATACAGCGTCAGGCGCTTTGGCAGCAGAGGTGAGCGCGACCATGCCTCTGACTCTGCGCATTCATTAACATGTTAGCAGGTCCACAGGGGCATGCATACGTGCTAAGGGTGCCAACTATCCAAAGGAAAGTAA
The DNA here is from genome assembly GCF_048569485.1 of Anomaloglossus baeobatrachus. NCBI lineage: Eukaryota > Metazoa > Chordata > Amphibia > Anura > Aromobatidae > Anomaloglossus > Anomaloglossus baeobatrachus. The sequence continues at coordinate 88,294,999 of NC_134361.1, forward strand.
CGATAATGAAGGATTTTTAGAAATACTTTTTCTAAAGATCTTTTTATCTATGACTAGATACAGGGACAGTTAGGCAGGGATTAGCAATATACACCCTGAACTGCTTATGGTTCTGGGTGCATATTGCACCTGACAGGTTCCCTTTAAGATTTATTTGCACTGAGCAACCACCCATCTTCAACTTGTTTGTTAATCATCAGTCATTTAAAGGAGTTGTCTGAGCAAAAATACAATTTTCCCGGCAGTTGGAATGTTAAAAACAACAATCAAAGAGATACTCAGCATCTGGCACTTAAAGAGGTATTCCCATTTCCAAAATCCTATACCATTATGTAGTAGGCATAGTAATAATATTATCAAATTCTTCCAACTTAATTATCCATGGTTACGTCCACTATAGTGACACTTAAGGCCCCTTTACACCCTGCAACATCGCTATCGATATCACTGTAACATCACCGGTTTTGTGACGTAATAGCGACCTTCCCAGTGACATTGCAGTGTGTGACACGCATCAGCGACCTGGCCCCCGCTGTGAGGTCGCTGATCGCTACAAATCTTTCAGGACCATTTTTTGGTCCTTTGTTTCCCGCTGTGCAGCATGCATCGGTATGTTTGACACCGTTACAACGACATCGTTAGCGACTTAGCCCGTAGGCGTGCTATAGCGTTCCCTACCAGCGAGGCCGTTCTGCAGGTCCGGGATCGCTGGAAAGTCTCTAAATGCTGCTGCGTCGTTGGCCAGATCTGCCTCTTTGACAGCTCACTAACGACTGTTTAGAGACTTTCCAGCAATCCCGGCAAAGTCGGGATCGCTGGTGGGATTGCTAGAAAGTCTTTGTGTAAAGGGGCCTTTAGCTCCTCGTGGTCCTAACTAGAGATGAGCAGTACCGTGGAGTTTCGGTTCGCCAGCAGCAAACGAGCCGATCATCCACTGGTTCGAGCTTGACCCGAACACCGGACCAAGCCACTGATTGGCAGTTTGACTCTCCGCCCACATACAGCCAGCCATAAGCAGATCAATTCTGGGGGAGGGTGGCTGGGCTTTTTTTTAAAAAAAAAAATTTGGGTTGCGTGCTACATCTAATCCTGCTGATGTGTCCCCCAGTGCAAGTGAAGTTCACACGTAAAGCATCCGAACTTCTAACCCGAACCCTGATTTTTTTAAGTTGGTGTTCGGTTCAAAAACTGAATCTCAGGTTCACTCATGTCTAATCGTAACCATAGATACTTCAGCTGTAATGCCCTGCACATGAAGTAAGAAACATGGCTGTATCAGGAGAACTATACTACATTTCTAATTGGAGGTATTTGCTAATACTATTATTATCACTACTACACCTACTACATATTGGGATAGGATCTTGGAGATGAGAATACCCCTTTAAATGGATCTAGCCAGGCTGCTTCATTATTTGCATTTAGATCAGCAGGTAGTCATCACCATTCAAAGTGTATGTGACTCACTACCATGATCAGGCGACCTTCACAGCATGTCATTGGTGACGTCACTGATGATGCGCAAGTCTCCTCACTGTGTGGCCATGTCAGGCCGCAGCAGTCTTCCTGCTGCCTCAACGGGGATCTCTCCCTTCTACATAAACATAGACCACAGAGCGGCCTCTGCTGGATCCAGGTAAGGGTTGACAGGTGCATAAAACTTTGTTATTTTTAAGTATACCAAGCCACCGGGAAAATTTTACTCAATAAAATTTCCATTTTTATACATTTTTGCTCTACTTATAACGCTGGATATCTTCCATTTGGATTCACTTGCACATACACACATTTAGTGAATACAAAATTTAATAAGAGGCTTCTTGAACAATGGTAAAGTTGTTACCAGAAAACAGATCTACCTGCCACACTGTCCACCCACACTCCCAACATATAGTTCCCCTACTTCTCCATACTATCCTCCTATGCTCCCTCTTCTCCATACAATGCCCCCTATGCTCCCACTTATCCCTACTGTCACCCTAAACTCCCACTTCTCCGTACAATCCCCTCTATACTCCCACTTCTCCATACAATCCCCCCCTATACTCCCACTTCGACTTACAATCCCCCCTACACTCCCACTTTTCCATACAATCCCTCTATGCTCCCACTTATCTATACTAAACCCCTACACTCCCACTTTTCCATACAATCCCTCTATGCTCCCACTTATCTATACTATACCCCTATGCTCCCACTTATCTATACTATACCCCTATGCTCCCACTTATCTATACTATACCCCTATGCTCCCACTTATCCATACTATTCCCCCTATGCTCCCACTTATCCATACTATACCCCTATGCTCCCACTTATCCATACTATTCCCCCTATGCTCCCACTTATCCTTACTGATCCCCCTATGCTCCCACTTATCAACACTGTTCCCGCTATGCTCCCACTTATTCATGCAATCCCCCCCCATGCTCCCAGTCATCCACACTGTCCCCCTATACTCCCATTTCTCCATACAATCGCCCCTATAGTCAGTTAAGAGTGGCGTACATGGCTAGGGGCTTTGTGATCCAGAATAACACCTTATCCTTTCCATAAACCTTTGGGTCATTCCTCACCCAATAGTTTGCAGTTTTTCTGTATAGAGCTAATGCAAAGGTTCTGACCACACCAAGATAGGAGAACAACCAAGAATGAACCCCCTCCATCCATTGGCCCAATTGAAGCTACATAGTACCTGTATGACCCAATAGTTTGCGGACAGTGCAATTCATCTGTATAGAGCTGATGCAAAACTTCTCACCACACTATATCAAAGAATAGGAGAACGACCAAGAACAAACCCTCTCCATCCACAGGCCCAATTGGGGCCACATAGTCTACCTGCATGGCACCTTCACCTTTGGCAGCCAATATATTGTTTCACATGTATCCAATACAATATTGGGTGGTAATATGTGGAATATACAGTATGTGGTATTATATAAGATCATTTGTTATTATTTAGGAGACTTCCCCTCCCCCCACACTCTTGTGACAGATCATTTACAAGGCGTTTTCTCATCGTACGCACCGAGCATTGATAGGATTGTTGATTTCTTTCTAGGTTATATGTACAGCCTTTATAAACTGATTTCTTGAAATGACATTTTTATCTTTGTAGTTGACTATGTGTTATTTCTGAAACATTATGGAATAATAGAGACTAAACCTAGCATGTCCTAGCATTTAAGAACTTTTTTTTTGTAGCAATTGAATTTTTTTATTTTTTTTTTTGCAATTCGTTTCAACAGCATTCACAAAGAAAAAACAGGACATCTGGGATTGTAACATTGCTGTGCTGTGTGCTTGGAACAAGGGGGGGTATCGGAATGATTGGCGGCTCAGTCTCTGCTGTGTATTCTGCGTGCAAGCTGTTGTGTTTCTCCATAATTGTTCTGCATTTTCCACAACTAATAGGCAGAATTGCAGCTAATTGGTCCATGAGCTGGGAAGGAGGTCAGCAGGAGCTACACTTCTCCCACTAGCTCTGCCAGAGACTGACCCCTGCTGACTTGTATTGCCTTTTCTCTGGGTCTACTGGGAGTGATTTTTGTGTTTTTCTGTGTTTTTTTTTTTTTTGCAAACATTTCTTTAACTAGCAAAAAAAATAAAAAAAAAAATATAAAAAATTCATGAAAAATCAAAGTTTTGTCTCGCTGCATGAGATTTTAGAACCAGAATGAAAGTATATTGATTTTATTAAACCACTATAATCCAATGACTACATTACTGTGATAAACAGTTCTGTAGGGGAAAGGCTAACAGCATTATTATAAAATAGGTTAAAAGCAACAAATAGGTGGAAATGAAAATAGCATGTAAACCGCAGAATGAACCCGCGCTATACCACTTTATTGTGCAATATTCAGCTTAAAGGGGTTCTCCACAAATAGAAAAAAAACTTATAAAAGTAAACAAAATGACATTACAAATAGATGCCTAAATACATTTATTAAGCAAATCATAATCGTGTTGTGTAGAAAGGTAATCAGTATAGAATTAATATGTCTGCCACCTTGTTACACTGATAGCAATCTACTGCACATGCTCATAGGCTCCTCTACCAGTCTAGGACAGGTTTCTGTCAGTGTAATAAGGCAGCAGCCATATCAGTTCTATAAAGATCTCTTCCCTGGAGAAAACAACTGTGATTTGGTAGTAATAGTATTTAGGAACTTGTTTATAATTACATTTTCTTTAGTCATTTCATTGTTTTTTTAATCCCAGAAAAACTCTTTAAAGAGATAAGGATTAGTGATGACGAGCGAGCACTACCATGCTTGGGTGCTCAGTACTCGTAACTAGTGAGGAGAGCACTATCATGCTCTGATGCTCAGTATTCGCAACTTGTGTTGAGCGAGCACTACCATGCTCGGGTGCTCGGTACTCGTAACTAGTGATGAGCGGTTACTATCATGCTAAGGTGCTCAGTACTCGTAACTAGTGATGAGCGGTTACTATCATGCTAGGGTGCTCAGTACTCGTAACTAGTGTTGAGCGAGCACTGCCATGCTCGGGTGCTCGGTACTCGTAACTAGTGTTGAGCGAGCACTGCCATGCTCGGGTGCTCAGTACTCGTAACTAGTGTTGAGCGAGCACTGCCATGCTCGGGTGCTCGGTACTCGTAACTAGTGATGAGCGGTTACTATCATGCTAGGGTGCTCAGTACTCGTAACTAGTGTTGAGCGAGCACTACCATGCTCGGGTGCTCGGTACTCGTAACTAGTGATGAGCGGTTACTATCATGCTAGGGTGCTCAGTACTTGTAACTAGTGTTGAGCGAGCATTGCCATGCTCAGGTGCTCGGTACTCGTAACTAGTGAGGAGCGAGCACTACCATGCTCGGGTGCTCAGTACTCGTAACTAGTGTTGAGCGAGCACTGCCATGCTCGGGTGCTCGGTACTCGTAACTAGTGTTGAGCGAGCACTACCATGCTCGGGTGCTCAGTACTCGTAACAAGTGAGGAGCGAGCACTACCATGCTTGGATACTCAGTACTCATAACTAGTGATAACCGAGCACTAATATGCTCGGGTGCTTGGTACTCATAACTAGTGATGAGCGAGCACTACCATGCTCTGGTGCTTGGTTCTTGTAACTAGTGATGAGCAAGCACTACTATGCTCGAGTGCTCATTACTCATAAGTAGTGATGAGCGAGCACTATTATGCTCAGGTGCTCAATACTCGTAACTAGTAATCAGAGAGCACTACCATACTCTGGTGCTCGGTTCTCGTAACTAGTGATGAGCAAGCACTACTATGCTCTGGTCCTCAGTACTCGTAACTAATGATGAGCGGGCACTACCATGCTCAGGTGCTAAGTACTCATAACTAGTGATGAGCGGGCACTACCATGCTCGGGTGCTCTGTACTCATAACTAATGATGAGTGAGTACTACCATGCTCAGGTGCTCAGTACTCATAACTAGTAATCAGGGAGCACTACCATGCTCTGGGATTCGGTACTCATAAATAGAAATGTGCGAGCACTACCATGCTCTGGTGTTCGGTTCTCGTAACTAGTGATGAGCGAGCTCTATCATGCTTGAGTGCTTGGTTCTCGAAACTAGTGATCAGCGAGCACTACCATGCTCGGGTGCTCGATACTCATAATGCTTGCGACTCATGTGCAAAGTATAGTGGAAGTGAATGGGGGAACTCGAGTATTTTTCCAGATCTTCTGAAAAAATGTTCAAGTTCCCCATTGACTTCCATTATACTTGGTACATGAGTTGAGCCCGTCCGAGTGTCCAACTACTCATTACGAGACCCAAGCATGGTAGTGCTCGCTCTTCATTAATAGTGATTTACTGCCATTTATTGGTGATCTTGGACTGTTGACGTCACAGATAAACCTTATTTCTTTTCATCACCGTCAGAACAATTCACTCTTCTCTTTTCGGTCACCATGTGGGGTGGGGGCAAAAAGCCCTTTATTCGAACTAAGACACATCATAAAAATAAATAACATGGCAGGAGGCTGATAAAAGTTGACCCCTTGTTATACTTACTTAGTCGATTTTATCTCAAGTATCCACTTATTAGAAAACTACACTAATTGTGAGAAAGTCATACAGTATTGATTATGATCAAGTGTCAATAAATATACTCACTGTGCCTGATCCATCAGCTTTATTCCAGTCGTGTAGAAGCAGAGTGTTTCCAGGTCAGGCCACTATGGAATAAATTCTTCAGCTAAACATCAGATCAACTCACATATTGTTTGTTGTTGACATCCAAGGTGGACATACAAGTCAGAACCACGAGCGCACATTTTCTGATACTGGACATTCTGCTACATTTTCATCTAAAACGCTAGTAGGTTCTCCATCAGCCATTATTATGTACTATACATTGTACACAATACACAGACACTATATACCAAAGGCCAGACAGGTCCTATACAAGCATGCATGAGCTAGATGTAAAGTAGCAGAAGACATTCATTTTCTCGATACAGGATGCCCACAGTTGCCTAATTTTAATTTTGCCACCCAATAACAGAACCTTAAAGGGTTTGTTCAGTTTAAAAAAAGCAATTTTTTGTGTAATTTATTTTTGTAGATAATGTTTTATAATTTAGTTTAATTTCTCCATCCTTACTAAAAATCTAAATTAGTAATCCTGCAATTTTCACACTAGGCATTGAAGCTTTTGAGACCTTTATTCCTTTAGTTTTAGGATGAGTATTCAGCAGGCTCCTTATTATCAGAGTCAATATTACAATGACAGCCAACACCCCTCTGCAATGCTTATTACACAGGATCCACCAATCACAATAGGTGATGTCACTACTCCCATGCTTTCACGGGTGTGTTACAGGTGACAGACAGTCCTGTGGTGTCCGGCTAGAGAAGGTCACAGTGTATGGCTGTGCAAACTGCTCCTTGACCTTCTGTTATTTCTGTTTAGTTTTCATCCCTTTTCCTTTAGGACCCTGCTGAGTTCCTCAGCCTTTCAGCTGCTTTTCATTAGCACTTCCCTTGGTGTCTTTATATACCTTCACTTCCTATTACTCGGTGGTGGTGGTGATAGCTCTTATACCCTTTACAAGTCTTTAGTGCAAGCTTGCATATATCTGGAGAATCTTTGTGGTTCTTGCAGTCCCTCTCCCTGAGTTATCTGGAGATAGTTGTTTGTTCACTCCCCCCCCTGTTTTTTATCCTTGTGTCTTCTTTAGAGCTCAGTGGGGTTGACTAAGCTCTCATCCCATCTGCTCGCTACCTAAGGCCAACTTCAGGGTTAACCAGGGTCAGGTATCCGGCTCGGCGCATAGGTGAGCAACCTATTTAGGTTGGTGAGGGAAGCCAGGGCCCCGCAGTAAGCTTGGGCAGGGGTCATCATCTCCCTCTTCCCTAGACACAGGGTTTCCATTTGCTTTTGCCTTCTTGGTACTTTTCTATACCTAGCATGACACCTGCTCCCCTTCCCTTCACAGTGATGACACGCTTATTAGCTGCTTCAATGCAAAACGTAGGCCAGGGTCTGTTCATTGCTGCTAATGTTCATTTCATATCCAGAATCAACCAGAAGTTAAGGCCGCTTTACACAGAACGATATCGCTAGCGATGACGTTAGCGATCGCACCTGCCCCCGTCGTTCGTGCGTCACAGGCAAATCGCTGCCCATGGTGAACAATATCGGTAGTACGCGTCACACGTACTTACCTTCCTAATGACGTCGCTGTGGCCGGCGAACAATCTCTTTTTTAAGGGGGTGGTTTGTGCTGCATCACAGCAACGTCACACAGTAGCCCACCAAAAGAAGTGGAGGGGCGGAGAGCAGCCGCATTCACGTCACTCCCACCTCGTTGCCGGAGGACGCAGGGACGCTGTTGTTCGTCGTTCCTGGGGTGTCACACGTAGCGATGTGTGCTGCCTCAGGAACGACTAACAACCTGCGTCCAGCACCAGCAACGATATTTGGAAAATGAACAATGTGTCAACGTGAGTATTCCGGATCGTTAGCGGTCGCTCGTAGGTGTCACACGCAACGACGTCGCTAATGAGGCCGGATGTGTATCACGAATTCCGTGACCCCAAAGATATCTCGTTAGCGATGTCCTTGCGTGTAACGGGGCCTTTAGAGTGTAAAGAATCCCTAATAACCAATGTGAAAATTGCAAGACTTCATTTTTTTTATTTTAATATGGATTTAGAGATGTAAAAAAAAAACATTTTAAAAATATATATTCAATACAAACACCTGATTTAAACAGTGTCATTTTCTAGTTATAGCTTCCCTTTAAATGGCTGATGTGTAATACTTAATTTCCCTTGTGCTAGTGCAACACAAAAATTGACCAGGTTTACCCACAGATTGCTGTTGATCGCTAATAGTCACTTTGGGGTTAGATTATGGTTAAGGACTCTTCTTAGGCTAGGTTCACATTTCCGTTGTTTTAAATCCGTCAGGTCCGTCAGCAATGGATAAGTTGTTTTTTAGATGTCAACTGACGCAACGGATGTGTTTTTCACAGGATTCCTTTCACAGGAATCTTGTGAAAAAACTGATCCGTCGCGTCCGTTACATCCGCTATGTTTCCGTTTTTTGATGGATCAGTCATAATCCGTTTGTGTTTGGGACAGCCCAGTGGGTGTGCCAAACATGCTCGGCATGCTCAGTAGAGCATGACGGAATCCAGCGCTGGATTCCGTTGTAAGATGGATTACAACAGAATCCAGCACCATTGACATCCATTACAAGCTTGACAGATGGCAACGGATTCCTGCGCGGCGCGTTAATTTTTACGGCCAGAAAACCTTACATTCTGCGTTGCTCCTGCCCGGCGGTCAGTCAAAAAATGACTGACCGCGACGCAGCGGATGCAACGCCAGGTCATCAGTCGCAGTCCGCCACTAATACAAGTCTATGGGACACAACGGAATCCGCTAAATGGATTCCATTGTTTACCATAGCCGCGGATTGTGACTGATACATTTTAACGGAAATGTGAACCTAGCCTTATAAGTAGGAATTCTCAAAGGTATCCATCCGCTTCACTGCAGTCATATCAATCAGGTATGCATCATACAGAATTATAACTAATTTATCTGTTGTGTTATCTTTTACTAGAAGGCAGCATATAGGGCATGGAGCATTTTACATCTGTTGCAATTATGAAATACATATGTTACACCATTGTCAGTCACTCGCTGACATATGTTAGTTTCAGCATGAAGTTGTAAATGTGTTGATGACTCTTTTTATGGAGTGGGTGACTATATGATGTCAATTGCTTCCCAAGGAACAGAATATGAATATCATTTGCTATAAATCTTCTGAAGCAATGGGAAGTTTACTCTTCCTGCTGCCAGAGCAATATAAAGGAATACAAGGGGATTATTAGTATCCCTGTGTACATAAGAAATCCTGAGAAAATATTGAAAGTCTAGTAGATAATATAGAGAATATTAGGCATCTGTCACAAACGTAGCGCTGTCGTCAGGTCCCAGCCAAGTTTTAATCAAAATGTACGTTTACTTTCTTTACTTTAACCGGAGTAAAAAATAAAATCTACAGTAAAAAAAAAACAAAAACATTTTAATTTGGTCTTACTTGATTTTACTTTGTCTCTTCTTCCAACTTTTTTGCAAGGGTCTCCAAAATCCTGCAAGATAGCGGTCCCAAAGTTAGGGCGGCGTCACACTCTACGATATATCGGGCGATATGTCGTCGGGGTCACGGATTCCGTGACGCACATCCGGCATCGTTAGAGATGTCGTAGCGTGTGACAGCTACGAACGACTGTGAACAAGTAAAAATACTCACCTTATCGTTGCTCGTTGACACGTCGTTCATTTTCATAAAGTCGTTCCTCCTTCTGTGCGCCGGTTGTTTGTCGTTCCCGAGGCAGCACACATCGCTCCGTGTGACACCCCAGGAACGACAAACACAACTTACCTGCGTCCCGCCGGCAATGCGGAAGGAAGGAGGTGGGCGGGATGTTACGTCCCGCTCATCTCCGCCCCTCCGCTTCTATTGGGCGGCCGCTGTGTGACGTCGCTGTGATGCCGAACATCCTTCCCGCTTCAGGAAGAGGATGTTCGCCGCCCGAGGTCGTTCGGGAGGTAAGTACGTGTGACAGGGGGTTACTGACTTTGTGCGCTACGGGCAATAAATTGCCCCTGACGCACAAACGACGGGGGCTAGTGCGATCGCTCATGCAATCCCACGATATATCGTCCCGTGTAACGCCGCCCTTAGTGAATGGGGTAACTTGACAATGTTGACAAGTGATGGACTATACAGTATGTCACATCATTGCTCCTGGACCCCCTCCAACTACTCATTCTGGTCTACAGAAGTAATCATTATGCATAGGGAAGTCTCATCAATACTAGGATACCTGACTAAATCCATGGATTGCTCCTTCAACTGTGCTAATCTGATCTAAAAATATTAAATCTCAAATAGATCTACTGTATTTCTCCAAAAATAAGACAAGGTGTTATATTATAATTGCTGCGGGCCCTGTAAAATTGCCCAGGTTGCTCTCCCTTCTCCCTAATGCCAGTCCTGCATAACAGCCTGCCTCCTGTTCACTTCTGTTATACTCCTGTAATTAAGAGACCTTTGGTCACATCACTGTAATCACCAAAGGTCCTTAAACAATCTCTTACAGGGGCCACACGGGGGACTACTGCGATCCTCGCATGACACTGAGCTCACGCTGGCAGCACAGCAGAGCCGAATGTCACTGCGACTGAGGTCCGATCATGCGATCGGACCACAGCTGCGGGGGGCGGGCCGGCGCTGAGGAGGGGCGGGCCAGCTACTAAGGAGGGGAGGGCCGGCTCTGAGGAGGGGCGGCCCGGTGCTGAGGAGGGGAGGGAGGGATTTATCTCCCTCTCTCCTCTGTTGCCGGCTATTGCCATTCTCGCCCTGCACTCGCAGTACACCAGTGTACTGCGAGTGCAGTGTAATTTTCCTCTTGCCCCTTAGACTTGAATGAGTGCGACAGAAATAAGAATCGCATTACACTTGCAGCATGCTGCGATTGTTTTCTTGGTCCGATTAGAGCTGATAAAATAATCGCTCATGGGTGCTGGCACATAGGCTAATATTGGTCCGAGTAGAATGCAATGTTTTATCGCATTCCACTTGCTCCAATTTTCATGCCGTGTGTCTTAAGCCTAAACCTCAGAATACAAATGTTGGGTCCCTAAGAGAGTGAAGGCCCTGACAAATTGTGCAGTTTGACTCCTCCTAACACCGGCCCTGACAGTAACTAGAGCTTATTTTTTGAGTAATAATAATAATAATAGTATTTATTAATTTATATAGCGCTATTAATTCCACAGCACTTTACGAGTATGGTTTATTTTCAGGGAAACACTATTAACAACAGCTTCTTGATAGTTTCCAGACAGCAAAAGAAAACTTCAATATTGTCACGCTCCCCGGGTCCCCTGCCACGCTCTCCGGCTCCCCTGCCTCGCTCCCCGGCTCCTCTGCCACGCTCCCCGGCTCCCCTGCCTCGCTCCCCGGCTCCCCTGCCTCGCTCCCCGGCTCCTCTGCCAGGCGTCCCCCGCTCCACAGCCTCCAGGCCCCATCACCTGCGGTCCCCAGGCGGCCCGGTCCCCGCTCACGGCGCCCGTCGGCAGCTCTGCTCCAGCCCGGCTCTCCTGCCTCCTGTTCACCGCTCCCTGCTCTGGCTTCTGGCACCCGGGCCTCGCGCATGCGCATTAGGGCGCGCGCGCGGTCATTGACCCTCTCTTAAAGGGCCAGTGTCCTCCAACAGGATATTGAAGAATCAGGTACAGAGTATATAGGGGGATCCTTTCCAAGTGGGCGGGGCCTGTTCTTCGTGTTTTGCTAAACTAGGAGTCAGGTCTCCTTGTGCCTTGTGGTATACTTACCTAACTCTCTCCTAGAGCCGCTCCTGCCTCGCCAACCCGTTCTGACGATACTCGAACCCCGAACGGTGACGGTCTACCATCCCGTCAAGTTCATACCATCTCCGATCCCTGTGGTGACCCGTCTTCTCGCTCCGTCGGTTCCGGACTCTGCTTGACGTCATCTCGGCCTCCGAACCTGAGCTCCGTCACCCGGACTACCTTCAGTGACTCCGTGGTCCCAGGGACTTCTACACTCCTCTGAACGGACTGTCCTGCTACCTGTAGTGCTCCGGCTACCGGGCACCTTGCCCTCGGTGAGGTGTTCAGCCCAGTGGATCCACCTCCTGGGTCTGCCCGTCCACCTGGCCCTAACAAATATAATATCCTGCTAAATAATGAACAAGGATAGGATAGTGCACACAAAACCAAACATAACCCCTTCAACCCTAACCCTGTTTTAACCTTTCTGACCAGGTCAAATTTTACAATTCTGACCAGTGTCATTTTATATGGTAACAACTCTGGAATGCATCAATATTTTCCAGTGATTCTGATATTGTTCTTTCATGACGTATTGTACTTCATGTTAGTAGTAAATTTTGGTTGATGTGATTTTGCGTTTATTTTTTAAATTAGATAAAAAAAATTGAAAATACCACAAATTTTGAACTTTGAACTTTTATGCCCTTTTCCCAGATAGTTATGTCACGCAAAAATCATTAATAAATAACATTTGCCACATGCCAAGTTTACATCAGCCAATTTTTTAAACATATTATTTGTGGGGGTTAAAAAGTTAGAAGGGTTACAAGTTTGTCAGTGATTTCTCATTTTTTAACAAAATTCACAAAACCAATTTTTGTAGGGACCACATCACACTTGAAGTGAATTTGAGGGTCCTATATAACAGAAAATACCAAAAATTATGTAATTTTACAAACTGCATCCCTCAAAGTGCTCAAAACCACATTCAAGAGGCTTCACAGGAACTAAAGCAATGTGGAAGGAAAAAATGAAAATGTTACTTTTTCCCCACACAAAAATATTGCTTTAGCCCAAGATTTTGCATTTTTACAAGGGTAACAGGAGAAAAAGTACCATGCAATTTGTTGTACAATTTCTCATGAGTACTTTGAAACCCCGTATATAGTGGAAGACTATTGTTTGGCCACACTGCAGGGCTCAGAAAGGAAGGAGAGATATTTGATTTTTGGAGTGCCATTTTGGCTGGAACCGATAGCAGACGCCATGTCACGATTGCAAAGCCCCGATGTACCTAAATAGTGGAAACCCCCACAAGTCACCCCTTTTTAGAAACTACACCAACAAGGAATTTATCTAGATGTTTGGTGACTACCTTGAACCCACAGGTACTTCAAAGAATGTTATTACATTGAGCCATAAAAATTAAAAAATATATTTTTACCACAAAAATGTTACTTTTTTTTTTATAACTGAATGTTTTATTACATTTTTTTAAACAGACACGGAAAAAGTACATGAATGCATAGATATGTCTCACAAGCATATGAGCAATAACTGTAACCGAGAATCAGTGTACATACTATCCACTAATACAATAAAAACAGGGAATGTGACAAGACAAACAAAACAATACTAGACAAGGAGATATAAGGAGGGGGTGGGGATGAAGTGGTGAGGGTGGATGGTGGATATATCAGGCTTCCATCAAAACCATACCTTACTATTATTCTTTATTGGCCCAATAGGTGTCCCAAAGTGACCAAACGCTCTCAACGTGATCTACCGTGTTATTTGACAGGGCAGATAGATACTCCATCCTTCTCACATCTTGGATCCGAGAATGGAGATCTGTAAGTGAGGGTGGATGGGCCGATCTCCAGTTACGGGCAATCAGACATCTAGCTGCTGTGGTCATGTGTAACAATAACCGCTTCACTCTTTTCCCCAGTTGAACAAGTGGTATATTTAATATATAGAATTTAGGATCCAGGGGAACCCGAAGGCCAGTTACTTTATATATAAGGGATTGCACCAACCTCCAGAAGCACTGGATAATGGGGCATACCCAGAATATGTGTGGTATGTCTCCTCCTGTAGCTCCACACCTCCAACAATTGTCAGGTATAGCTGGGTTTAGTTTATGTAGTAGTGATGGGGTGTGATACCAATACATGAGTAATTTATACTGATTTTCCTTATAGACATAGCATGAGGATGTCTTAGGCTACTTTCACACTTCCGGTTTTAGCAGTGCGGCTCAATCCGGCTGTGAAACCTATGCAACGGATGCGGCGAAAACACCGCATCCTTTGCATAAGTTTTTACATGCGGCCCGTCCGTTTTTTTCCGGTTGCGGCACGCTACTGAGCATGTGCACTGGAATAAAACAGCATGCGGCGGCCGGATGCGTTTTTTTCCGCATCGCGCCGCATCCGGCGTCCATAGGCATGCATTGAAAAATGCGCCGCAGCGGCCGGATGCGGCGTGATGCGTTTTTTTTTGCCGGAGCATAGTTACATGTTTACATAGTTACTAAGGTTGAAAAAAGACCTAGGTCCATCTAGTTCACCCTTCCTCCACCAGTTCTACATTTGGTCACTTAGTCATTTATAACCAACAATGTTGTGTGTACTGAGGAAATCATCCAGCCCTTTTTTGAAAGCTGTTATAGTATCTGCCATTACTACCTCTTGTGGTAGGGTATTCCACAGTCTGACTGCTCTAACTGTAAAGAACCCTTTCCTATTTAGCTGCCGGAATCTCTTTTCTTCCACTCGCAGTGAATGCCCCCTGGTCCTTAGTACTGTCTTTGGAAGAAATAAGTCATGTGCCAGTCCTTTATATTGAGCACACATATATTTATACATATAAATGAGATCTCCTCTGAGACGTCTTTTTTCTAAGCTAAACATATCTAACTTTTTCAACCTGTCATCATATGGGAGCCTTCCATTCCTTGTAGTAGTCTAGTTGCCTGCCTTTGAACTGACTCTAACTTCTGAATGTCCTTTTTAAAATGTGGAGTCCAAAACTGGACCCCATATTCCAGATGTGGCCTTACAAGTGATTTATAGAGAGGTAACAATACGTTGGGATCACGGGATCTAATCTCTCTTTTTATACACCCTAGAATCTTGTTTGCTTTAGCAGCTGCTGCCTGACATTGAGTGCTGCTGCTCAGCTTATTTGTAATGAGAATACCCAAGTCCTTCTCCTGTTCTGTAGTCCCGAGTTTACTTCCATTTAATGTATATGCAGCTATAGGATTACTCCGTCCTAGGTGCATTACTTTACATTTATCAACATTAAATCTCATTTGCCAAGTATCTGCCCATTCTGACATCTTATCTAGATCTTTTTGTAATATTATACTATCAAGGTCAGTTTTTAATATCCTACATAGTTTGGTGTCATCAGCAAAGACTGACACTTTACTATCAATCCCATCCACAAGGTCATTAATAAAGAGATTAAAAAGAATTGGTCCTAGCACAAATTCCTGCGGCACCCCACTGCTGACTATGGCCCATTTAGAGAATGTTCCATTTATGACTACTCTTTGTTTCCTATCTTTTAGCCAATTCCTTACCCAGTTGCATATAGTTTCCCCCAGTCCTTGCTTCTGGAGCTTTATTATAAGGCTATTATGTGGTACAGTATCAAATGCCTTTGCAAAGTCCAAATAAATCACATCAGCTGCATTACCAATATCCAGGTTTGCACTTACCCCCTCATAGAACCCCAACAGGTTGGTTAGACACGACTTATCTTTCATGAATTCATGCTATCTGTCAGTTATTATATTATTTTCTGCAACATATTTTTGCATGTCATCCCTTAAAATGCCCTCAAAAACTTTGCATACTACTGATGTCAGGCTTACTGGACGGTAGTTGCCTGGATCTACCCTCTTACCTTTCTTAAATATCGGTACCACATCAGCAATCCTCCAATCCTGAGGCACCAACCCTGTTACAAGCGAGTCTAAAAAGATGAGATACAGCGGTCTGTCAATTACGGAGCTCAATTCCCTCAATATTCGTGGATGAATGCCATCTGGCCCTGGGGATTTGTCAATGTTTAATTTACTCAGACGTAGGCGCACTTCTTCTTGTGTTAAATTAATTATATCGGGTGGTGAACTTTGATTTTTCACTTGTTGAATGATCCCTGGTACAGTCAGTTCCTTGGTGAACACAGATGAGAAATGCCTATTTAATATCTTAGTCTTTTGTTTGTCATCTATAACTAACTTGTTATTATATTTTAAGGGACCGATACTATCCTTTGTTTTTGGCATTAATGTATTTATAAAAGATTTTGGGATTTATATTAATGTCATTGGCGATTTTTGTTTCAGTAGCTAGTTTTGCTTGTTTGATTTCTTTTTTGCATTGCCTATTGATATCTTTATACTCCTGCTATGCTATTTCTGTATTCTCAGCCTTCAAGATTTTAAACGCCCTTTGTTTTTGTTTTATTATACTTTGTACAGTCTTATTTATCCATAGTGGTTTCTTTTTATTCCGGGACGTTTTATTACCAGAGGGTATAAGTTTTTTACAGGACTCTAGCAATATATCCTTAAACTTTCCCCATTTATGTTCGGTATCCCAGTTACCATGACTTTGTCCCAATCTACACATTTAAGCTCTTTCCTTAATTTGTTGAAATCAGCTTTCCTAAAATTCCAGGTTTTAGCATTTCCCCTTTGAAATGTTCTATTGAATATTACGTTGAAGCTTACCATATTATGATCGCTGGTGCCCAAGTGCTCCCGGACCTGTAGATCTGAAATTGTATCCGGTCTATTTGACAGGACCAGATCTAGCAAATTATCTCCCCTCGTCGGTTCATCTACCATCTGAGAGAGGAAATTGTCTTGAATGGTAGATAAGAATTTACAGCTTTTAGCACAACCAGAAGATTCTATGTCCCTCTGTATGTCTGGATAGTTGAAATCCCCCATAATAAGAACCCGATTATTATTATTAGCTGCCTTTTCAATTTGTTCCAGCATTTCACCCTCTATTTGTTCAAGTATGTTAGGAGGCTTATAGCAAACTCCAATTAGCATTTTTCCATTATTCTCCTCCCCATGTACATTTACCCATACTGACTCTACATTGTTGCTGTTCCCCCCAATGTCATCATTCAACACAGGTTTTAGGTTAGATTTGATAAATATACACACCCCACCACCTTTTTTGTCTTTCCTGTCCCTCCTAAATGTACTATAACCCTGTATGTTTGTCACCCAGTCATGGCTTTCATCCAGCCAGGTTTCCGTAATGCCCACCACATCATAATCCATGGTTGACATAAGAGTCTCCAATTCATTCATTTTGTTTGCAAGACTTCTTGCATTTGCCAGTAGACATTTAATCCTATTAACACCTTTATTACTCCTAGCCTCCCTACGTTCCTTGCATGTCCCATCCCCCCCTAATCCTTCATTGACCCCTACCATCTCACTGTCTCTATCTGCTCTATCTATCCCCTTTTTTGCTCCACTACCCTCCCTCCCCCCAGATCCTAGTTTAAAAGCTCCTCCATCCGTCTGACCATTTTCTCCCCCAGCACAGCTGCACCTTCCCCATTGAGGTGCAGCCCGTCCCTACCGTAGAGCCTGTAGCCGACTGAGAAGTCAGCCCAGTTCTCCATGAACCCGAACCCTTCCTTCCTGCAGGCAACATTCCATCCGGCCGTGGCATCGGCTAAATCTGCCGCATGCGGCAAAAACCGGACCGAACGCAAGCCCATGCGGCACAATATGGCACTAATGTAAGTCTATGCAAAAAAAAAACGCAACCGGCGGCAAAAAAAACGATTGCAGTTTTTCTGCAGAGCGCCGTATTGTGCCGCAGAGCAAAAACCGGATGTGTGAAAGTAGCCTTAGAGGCAGTATCCCAGATCCGTTTCCACATACAGAGGGGAATGGTCTCACCAAGGAAATCTTCCCATTTCCTCATATATGTATGATCTGGCTTATCTTCTGGGCAGGGGGTAATTAAAATACGGTATATATCTGAGATGAGGCCTTTAGTAGAGACCCCAGCTCTGCATAATCTCTCAAAAAGTGTAGGGATAGAGACTTCTAAGGAGGTAAAAAGGGAGTGCATCAGGTGTCTAATTTGTAAATACCGATATTGGGAATTGCCAGGGAGATTAAATTTATCAGCTATGGTGGCGTAGGGGAGAAGGACTCTGGAACGTGCGTCTACTATGTCAGCAAAGCAAAAGAGTTTCCTGTCAAACCATGTCTTAGTCGCTGTACCCTGCATACCGTCTGGCATTCTGGGATTAAAAAGAAAAGAAGTCAATGGAGAGTGTTCAGATTTAAGTGGAAACGTTTTGACACAACAGTCCCATATCCTCTTAGTGAAGGCTATAGGGCCCAGCGTATGTGGATCAGGCTTATTAAATGAGGTGCCCCATAGGTAGGAGTTGGGGTATATTGGGGCGAGCCATAACTTCTCTATTTCCATCCATCTAGAGAAGGAACAGCGATTAGACCATGCAGGGATGTGACGTAAGTGTACTGCCCAATAGTACCTAATAATATCAGGGACCCCTAGGCCTCCTCTCAGTTTACTGTCAAACAAAGTCGTTTTCTTAATTCTATGTCTCTTGCGGGCCCACAAAAATGTTACTTTAACCTCAAATTTTTCATTTTCACAAGGGTAACAGGAGAAAATGGACCATACAATTTGTTGTGCAATTTCTCCTGAGTGCACAGATACTCCATGTGTGGAGGAAAACTACTCTTCGGTCGCATGGCAGGGCTCAGAAGGGAATGAGCACTATTTGAATTTTGAAGCACAAAATTGTCTGGAATAGATTGCGGATGCCATGTCACATTTGGCGATCCCCTGATATGTCAAAACAGCAGAACCCCCCCCCCCCCCACCCCAAGTGAACCCATTCTGGAAACTACACTTCTCAAGAAAGTCATCTAAAGGTGTAGTGAGCAATTTTAATCGTGTGGTGATTCACAAAATTGTATAACATTGTGCTCTGAAAATAAATACAATTTTTTGACACTAAAATGTTGCTTTGGCTCCCAAATTTTAATTTTGAAAAAGGGTAATAGTAGAAAACGTACCTTACAATTTTTCCTGAGTTTGTCAATACCCCATATGTGGTTGAAAACTACTTTTGAGGCATAGCTCAGAATTGAAGGAGCACCATAATGGAGTTCAGATTTAGTCGGAATTGTTTGTGGGTGCCATGTCACTTTAGCAGAGCCCCTGATATGCCAAAGAAAACATACCCCCATAAGTGACCACATTTTACAAATTAGACCTCTTAATGAATTCATCTAGGGGTGCAATGAGCATGTTGGCACCACAGGTGTGTCACTGTTTTTTTTTATATCATTGGGCAGTGAAGAAATATTACTTATGGTATTTTTTTTAATTCAAATCTTGTTTTATCCCTGTTATTTTTATAAGTGATAATTAGAAAAGTTTTACTGAGTGCGCCAATACCTTCCATGTAATCAGGAACTACTTTTGAGGTACAGTACAAAGCTGAGAAGGGAAGGAGCGTCATATAGTTTCATGGTTTCATAATGTTTTTGTTGCAGGTAGATTTAACTCCATTGAGTTCAACCCATGACCTAACCTAACATGTTGAACCACAGGAAGGCAAAATATCCCATACAACAGACAGTAAACATTAGGACTTAAGAATTTACTTTAATGGTTTGCATGTGCCATATTACATTGGCAAAACTCCTGAGGTACTAGAGCAGCAGGAACCCCTACAAGTGACGCTATTTGATAAATTGCACCTCACAATAACTACATCTAGGGGTGCAGTGAGCATATTGACACCACTGATGTGTCACAAAATGACATAGTATTGGTTGGCAAAAAAATATTACATTTTTCCTTTTTACCACTAACATGTTGTTTTAGCCCCTGACTTGTTTTAGCCCAATTTACACAAAGGGAATAGATAAAACAGGCACCATAATGTGTTACACAATTTCTCCTAAAAGTGGCAATACTACATATGTGACTGTACAATACAGCTTGGCCGCACCACAGGGCTCAGGAGGGAAGGAACGCCATTTGACTTTTGGAGCACAGATTTTCCTAGAATACTTTGCAGACTCCATTTGCAGAGCTTCTAAGCACCAGAAAAGCACAAAAAACTCAAGTAACCGCAATTTGGAAATTACACCTCTCTGAGAATTCATTCTATGGAGTAGTGATGATTTTGTCCCTGGAAAACACCAATAGAGTCAAACAGATTGAATGTTGCAGAATTATAAATTGCAAATAAGCCCTTGCAGTGCCCAGTACATTGTAGTGCCTGTACTTTGTGCCCAGCTTGTGCTACTGGAGACACACACCCCGTAAATATGGTGGGCTGTCCTCACAACAATTCCAAATATGTGGACCTTCTTTACTTTTTTTTAAGGGGGGAGCAGAGAGTTTTCAGTCTTTTTGTCACCAGTAATGTGTAAGCCAGCTATACTTTAACAGATAAAAGCTGGGGAAAGAAAGCGCAATAGGGTCTTACCCAAGAAACATATGAGGATGATGAGGGATAGTGCTCACGTTATAAGGTTGTGTGACACACAACCAGAATTAAGGCATGTAATCATCTGCTGCAGAGTACATGCACTCGAAAGCCGAAGGAGATCTGAAACTAATTCAAGTGGAGCTGTAAATATGACATAAATCCAAAGGAGCTGAATTCCAGGTGGTTTTATTCAATGTGTTTCGAAGTGTCTCCCCTCTTCTTCATCAGGAAATCCACTGATATAACAGGCAATAGCAGTAATGCAGTCTATATATAGCAACAAGGTTTTCAAAAAAGAGTTCCAAAACAGACACATGACAGTGAGTCAGAGTTCGGGGGGTTAAAGGAGGCGCTTAGAATTTGAACATTCTATGTCTCCTTCTTGACCCTACTCCTGACCAGTCCTGATCTGATTTCCCCTCCCTGTCCCCCAAGGAGGAACAGGACAGAAGTATGTAGAAACCCACAGATAAAGACAGTCAAGGGTAAATTAAAACTCTGTTATACAGCACACACACACAAAGGTAAAGTCAATAAGAGCTCAGGAGGAAAAACAAGAGCAGGAAGCAAGTACAAAACAACGGGTAAACTACACAACCACACCAAGTAATAAGCACAACTAAAGCCCAACTTTCACCAGAGAGCCTTGGACACCACATTTCGCAGATCAACATAGAATAAACTATAGCTGGCATGGGTAAAAGGATTCAACCAGCATAAATAGGAAGGGAGCAGACGTAATAGGTCAACAACATGTGATTAAATGAGCAAGTAGACTAGCACAGATTAACTTTTGCTAGTCTGTCTATGAATCAGTACACAGGAGATTAACGCCCGAGTCTGTCTGTGTTGTTCCAGACACCAGAGAAACCAGTGTCAGAAGCGCAATCTGAACAGAGCCCAATTCCGCCATGACAGTCAGCGGAGTTTGTGCAAAACTCTGTGTGACACACAGCTCCTGTGTCAACATAATCAGCATGACATACATTTATGTCATTTTACGGGAACCCTTTACAGACCATGATGTAAATTTACGTAAAATGTCGCGAAGGGGTTAAAGTGGTGTAAAATTGTATTATACTCACAAAATTAGAGTTAAGAGCGCATAAAATCAACATGAAATTACCAAATAGATCAGTAAAAGACCAACCTGTGGCACATTGGTTTCTAGCTTGACCTACCCAGAGTTTTGCCTTTCAGGCTTCTTCCAGGGGCATGAGTAGAGTATGTCCTGTCAATTAAATACAACTCACCCTGAAAATCTCAATTACAAAACATACAAAACATGCACTTTAAATCTACTTTTGTTAGTATAATAACATTTTTGTATCACTTCAGGCTGTTGTGGTGTGCATTGTCCTTGTTCACTATTCAGCAGAGAGTCGGCCTGAATATCCTTGGTAGGAGGGGATAATGTGCTGTCAATTACGTTAGTAAAGAAGTCTTGAAAATCTGCTGTTCGGGTCTCGGAAATATCCAGTGTTCAGGTCTTGGAAGTATCTAGTGTTCAGGTCAGCTGTCCTTATGTTCTGGGCCAAATTGGACATCCTCTTAAGTTTTGGTTTACCCCATTAAAATAAAGAGACAAATGAAATTCCCCTAACTAATCTTCCAAAAAAGTGTAGCACCATAAACGCTTTTATTTTCATGTTTGGGACAGGTTCCTTTTTTAAACTGATAGCTCTTTCTTTTGACTTTGTGTAGACTTCCCAGGGGTCGCTTCTTAATTATAGGAAGTTTACTTACATAGTGTACTGTCCTACTGGTACGTGTCCCTGCGCCATGGGAACGTATGGATGATCAGAATGTGATATTGCACAAAACATTTTTCTCCACACTCTAAATTCTTCATGACAAAGCCCCTTTTCAAGAACTCCAGTACAATTTAATAGAGTACACAAAGTCAATAAGACTTATGATCCTCTAATATTTTGTACGTGAGTCACTAATTCCAGCCCCAGAAGCAGCAGTACCATTAGACTAGGTCACAAGTCTCTCCAAATCCATTTTGTATAAATAAATTCAACACATGCAGCTCTACATTCCTTTTTAAGAACTAAATTTTTGGATCCTTGTGAATTAACAAGTTTTTATGTCCCTTAAAAATCTGTATTTGTTTAAATGGTCTCTAAACTTCTAAAATCAACTTGTTACCATGCCAACCAGAAATTGACTGCCATGGTCATGTGCTAGGATGCAATGTCACAGCCCCACAATGACAATAAGATGTAGTGGAAAATATAATTGGTAAGCAGCAACAGACTTGTCAGGGTCAGAGATAGAGATGAGTGGAAAAATGTATATAGGCATCATTGAAAAATAAAAGCTATTATGACCCTTGACAGCTGAAGAGTGGTCTATTATTGTACAGAGCAAATATACAAATGGTAGAACAGGACATATTACCTATGTAAATAGTATTCACTACTAATCAGTGTGACAATGCTTACAGCGCAACCTACACACTAGTGTCAAAGGGGTCATTTAATATCTGGTGTCCGGCCTCCCTAATACACAGCACTGGCCACGTGCTGACACAAACCTTCTCCTGTGCCGATCACAATCCAGTTGCCGACACTGTCGCGGATACTTTCACATCTAGGCATCTTTCCTAATTGATGTATACGAGTTAAGTTGTATATACACTGCTCACAAAAATTAGGGGAAATTTCAAAATAAATATGAAGCAATAAAAAGAAGCACTTGATTTTTTCTTTTTTAAACAAGATATATGATTATGCAAATGAGATGCAAAACTATACAAGAGGCTGAAAGTACTGGAGTATTTGAACGTTCTCTGATCTTGAAAGTGCACATCCTGCAATTCTCCAGCCTTTGCAATGCCCCTGAAAAATGATTTGCTCAAATGCAAAGCCTGAAGAACCATAGGAGGTCTCGAAGCTGGTCAAACATAGACGACAGTGGCAACAGCACTTGGAACATCCTGAAGAGGGATTAGCAGACTGTGGAATCCCTTTCAGGAGACTGGCTGAGGGCATCTTTATCAGAACCTGCAATGTCTGCCTTTGTCATCAAGCATCACCATATTCACTCTGTGGGTGGTGCTGATGATACAGGAGATGTTAGAGCCAGAAGCTCTGGACAGTGCAAGCACTATACATCCATTAAGGTGAAAGTGGTTGAGACCTGTAGTACTTTCCAGCCGGACAGAATGGGTGTGTGTGCTCTCTAGCTGAAGTTGTCAGCTTATGGCTCCACTCAATTAGAAGGCACCACACCCTACTAAAGCTTCCAGCTTACTTCTGGAAGCTGCCAGATACAGTCTGTGCTTCGCTACATACAGTACAGACCAAAAGTTTGGACACACCTCCTCATTCAAAGAGTTTTCTTTATTTTCATGACTCTAAAAATTGTAGATTCACATTGAAGGCATCAAAACTATGAATTAAAACATGTGGAATGAAATACTTAAAGTGTGAATCAACTGAAAATATGTCTTATATTCTAGGTTCTTCAAAGTAGCCACCTTTTCCTTTGATTACTACTTTGCACACTCTTGGCATTCTCTTGATGAGCTTCAAGAGGTAGTCACCGGAAATGGTTTTCCAACAGTCTTGAAGGAGTTCCCAGAGATGCTTAGCACTTGTTGGCCCTTTTGCCTTCACTCTGCGGTCCAGCTCACCTTAAACCATCTCAATTGGGTTCAGGTCTGGTTACTGTGGAGACCAGGTCATCTGGCGTAGCACCCCATCACTCTCCTTCTTAGTCAAATAGCCCTTACACAGCCTGGAGGTGTGTTTGGGGTCATTGTCCTGTTGAAAAATAAATTATGGTCCAACTAAACGCAAACCAGATGGAATAGAACACCGCTGCAAGATGCTGTGGTAGCCATGCTGGTTCTGTATGCCTTCAATTTTTAATAAATCCCCAACAGTGTCACCAGCAAAGCACTCCCACACCATCACACCTCTTCCTCTATGCTTCACGATGGGAACCAGGCATGTAGAGTCCATCCATTCACCTTTTCTACAAAGACACGGTGGTTGGATCCAAAGATCTCAAATTTGGACTCATCAGACCAAAGCACGGATTTCCACTGGTCTGATGTCCATTCCTTGTGTTCTTTAGCCCAAACAAGTCTCTTCTGCATGTTGCCTGTCCTTAGCAGTGGTTTTCTAGCAGCTATTTTACCATAAAGGCCTGCTGCACAAAATCTCCTCTTAATAGTTGTTCTAGAGATGAGAAGGTGTGTCCAAACTTTTGGTCTGTACTGTGGCTCTGTGTTTGTACCTCTCTGCCCTCTTAGTTTTGACCCGGATTCCTGACTATTCTTACCTGCCTTTGGTTCGCACCTCGGATGGCAGCCCTTCTGTAGGTAGCAATCTCCTGGACACCGTTGTAAATCCAGATCTCTGTTGAGGGCTTAAAGGGTTTCAGGATTTCTCTGGATTCTGCCAAACGGAGTGGCTTGTGCCAAGTCTGTCCAAGGTAGTCGTTTCGAGCCTGTGGTGTCAGACAAATATTACACCACAACAACAAGAGATTACTGTGGAGATAGAAGGGTCAATGGATGCTCTCCGCTGGCCTGGCTGTCTTTATAAGGACTGCACGGACTAGGGCTCATCCCACTGAATGCTCGCACTCCTTTCCCGTGGCCAAAACTGAATAAAATTGGACTGGATGTTGGTGGCCCTGTATTTAACCTGACAAAACTGGCACAGCTCCTGTAGTAGCCATTTACTGCTGACGCTGTATGACCATTCCAGGCCTTTTTCCTAAGGCTGAGCTGGTGGGGTTAGACATGGTGGCGTCCAAAACCTGTATGCTTCACCTATGGCCTGCTGGGTATGCCTATATGCCTCCCTGGTTGTGGAGCCCCTGCATGGTGTCTACAAACACCTGTCATCTGTAGCTCCGTTAGATTATCTGGGTTGAGTAGTGTCCTCATTCGTTGGCCTGGCTGTCTTTATAAAGATTGCACGGACCAGGGCTCATCCCACTGAACGCTCACACTACTTTTTTGTGAGCAAAACACTACTCAAATAACACAGGCTGAGTGAACCACACATTAGTAAGACTTTATTGTTTCACTAAAAGGCAAAAATATATTGTACATTCCCAGCAAGGACACAAGATGGTACAAGCAGCAGGATCTCATCCTTCAGATGGCCCGGCAGAGATTAGAGTCTTGTTTATTTCACAGTTTCCAGGGCCAACTATCCCAGTCCAGCAGCACCCCGCTTTTCGCGGGTATCCACTGAGACGAGAAAGCGGCAAGCTTAGGTAGCAGTTCTGTGAACCTAAGTTGGAACCGAAGTCTCTCAACTGAGATGATATAGAATCCTTTTTTAAGTGAAGCAGGTCATGTAGAGTCTAACAAGTGCTGACAGAAGCAATGCCCTTTTATACCACTCCGTTTTCTTATAGGATTGCTAGAGATGGCTGCTCTCTTATTGGTTGCAGTTCAATTCGACTGCATAATTTCCTCTGAGCTATGCAGTCAAAGGGGCTGAGGCAATACACATTTATAGACAATAAGGCTCCGATCAGTCTGGGAAGAGATAATAGTTAACTTCTCTTGATTTAACAAACAATCGGAGACCCATATGTCTGGCCTAATTAAGAACCATTCACCTTCACACAAGTGGCCAAACACTGAGTCGTCACAGTGACCACTACTTGACCTTATTGGCAAGAAGGAACAGCCTTAGCAATGCAATAGCGCTGCAGAGACAGTTTAATGCTACCACTAGACCATGGATATGCACACAGACAATACAAAATTGTCTCCATCATGTTGGACTGCATGCCCGCCAGCAAATGATATGCATTCCGTTATCTGTTGAACACAATAGAACTCGTAGACGGTGGTCATCTGTCTTTGACTTGCCGTTTGCTTCTCTAATTTTCTGGTAACTAAAAAAAATCAAGTGCTTCTTTTTTATTGCTTCATATTAATTTTGAAATATTTTTGTGAACACTGTAGTTAGATTGGATATTAGTAACAGACAAACAATAATCTGTATTTTCCATACTTAAAATTAACTGATGGAACCCAAAATGTGTAAGTCCGGTCACAGGATAGCCAGGCACATCCTGAAGTCCCATGACTGTTTTCTTCTATTCTTGTTATTGTTCCAGTAGGCTATGGGCCTTATTCATCATTTGCATGTTTTTTAAGTCCCTTTTCTTTTTTCGTACTGTGGTATTCATTGAATTTTCTTTGCCAAAATCTTTAATATGGGTCATGAATTTTGTGCAATATACAAATTGTAGTCTTTTACCAGATATGCAAGAAATAGGTTGTCACGTAGACTAAATGAACGATTATGTTAGAATGAGAATATATTGGGCTGTGGGGCAATGAGGTTCTCACAAAAGGTTAGTAGTTTCTTAGCTTCAGGGTTCTAGCCGCTGACGGACACAGACACAAGATGAAGAAAAATGCCCAGCTTCTAAAATTCCAAAAGTTTATTAAAAAAATGGATATTAAAAATCAATGTGTTGCTTTCATCATGATTTTAATATCCATTTTTTTATAAACTTTTGGAATTTTAGAAGCTGGAATTTTTTCTTCATTTCTGGATATCCACATTTGGTTCAACGACCATACCTTGCTTCAATTGAGTTGGGGGGTGAGCTGAATTTTTCTTCCCTTTTCGCATTCTTGTGAAAGACAGAAGATACCCCTGTGCAAAAACTGTACTGTATATTAGCCCTTTCCAGTCCAATAGCGACTCATAACGCAGAATTCCACCTGTTTTGGTAGTAGTGGCCTTCTTACCTCTTGGGCCTAGTGGCCTTCTTACCTCTTGGGCCTAGTGGCCTTCTTACCTCTTGGGCCTCTGTTTGGCTTGCACCATTGATTGCACCAATGATATGTCCGCCCCTGGTTCTATGCATGGTGAGGGATGATGATGAGGATGCTGTATATCCAGGACACTTCCTATGCTGGAAAATAACAAACAGATAAACACTCACCCCGGCAGAGCTTATTGCCGCTCACACCACATGCTCAGTGCTTGGCTTATCTTTCTCCAGTGCTGGTCACAGTTATTGCCAGGGGACCCTTGTTATGCATACTAATAGAGCCTTCAGATCTCTTTTGAACTGTCTGTCTGCATACTGTGTACAAAATGAATTTCATACACAGTAACTGAATCAGGGCCATCTGTGAAATGGGTATTTACGCTCCAAGCAGAGGATATTTCTTGCATTTTTAAGGAAAAAGAGAATACAAAATATTGCATTTCTTCAGATGAGCCGGTTTGCCTGAAATGTGATTAGGAGATAGACAGTTCTGAAATCAAACTATTGTGGATCCAGCCTTTGTATCTGGATTGCTTTGCTCTGCGACACCAAGAAAAACTGCTTTTGCGTTTCCGTTACAACATGGGATGAGTACAATGTCGATCTAAACAGCTCCTATGTAGTTGTCACTATGCGCAGCTTTTAATGGCCCATAAATCCCAGTGGTCCAACATCAAGCAAAAATAGCTCCAAAGAAAATATAAAGATGATGAATACAATGTCTGAAAGTGGCGGAGACATTCAATTCTATAACAGTTCTCTTACACAAGATATATAGAACATAAGAATTATGGAGAATATTTGATGATGTAGCACTAGTCTCATCATTCCTTAATATATACCCTAAAAAGAACCATTTGCCCCTTATTTCACAACAGATGACTATTTATAAAGCTCAGATAGACTCACATTTCACAGAATTTGTTTCCACTTCTTCTCCTTCACATTTTCTATTTAAAGGGAACCGGTCACCAGATTTTTGCCCTAAAGGCTGCGCCCATCACCAGTGGGCTCTTATATACAGCATTCTAACATGCTGTATATAAGAGACCAGACCGCTGTGTAGAACATAAAAAACACTTTATAATACTCACCTAAACTGGTTGCTGCAGTGGATGTGGCTCAAATGGGCGTCTTCGTCCACCAGTGCTGGCGCCTCCTCTTTCGGCCATCTTAGTCCTCCTTCTGAAGCCAATGTGTATGACGCATCTATGCCATACATACTCGCCGATCCTGCGCACTACAATACTTTGATCTATCCTGCTCAGGGCAGATCAAAGTGCACCTGCTCAGGACCTGAATGCCAGCGAGTGTGTATGACGCCGGACGCGTTATGCACTGCGGCTTCAGAAAAATGACAGAGGCGGCGATAAAGATCGCCAAAAGACACGGTGCCGGCACCGGAGGACGATGTTAGAATGCTGTATATAAGAGCCCACTGGTGGTGGCCGCAGCTTATAGGGCAAAACACTGGTGACAGGTTCACTTTAAAGGAACCTGTTAACAGGTTTTTCCCATAGAGGCAGCACCCACCACCAGTCAGCCCTTACATAAGCATTCTAGAATACTGTATATAAGAGCCCAGGCCCATCTGTATAACATAAAAAAGAGCCTTTATTATACTCCCCTGCAGGGCGGTCCGGTCCAATGAGTGTCGCTAGTCTTGATTCATCACACGTCATAGGTCAACCACACAGTGTCCTTCACTGCGCTCCTGCGCACTTCTCTCTGGCCTACTGAGGGCAGAACAAAGTATTGTAATGCGCAAGTGCGGACAAAGGTCAAGGACCGCCCGCGCATGTGCACTACAATACTTTACTCTGCCCTCAGCAGGAGCACAATGGAGGACACTGTGGATGGTATAGGACACATCGTTCACACAAAGCAAGGAAAGAGGACGGCGATCACAAGCAGAGAGGATGCACAAGATCAGTGATGTCCATTAAACCGGACCGCCCCGCAAGTGAGTATAATAAAAAGTATTTTTTTATGTTATACAGATTGGCTTGGGAACTTATATGCAGTATTCTAGAATGCTTATATAAGAGCTCACTGGTGGTGGCCACAGTTTATATGTGAAAAACATGGTGACAGGTTCCCTTTAAGGGCAAGGCCTCTCATTGGAATACTACCAGCATAGTCCTGTTCAGTGTGGGACTGGGCTTCCTTCTGTATGGAGGCTGGGCAGATCCACTTTTAATTGCATTGTAAACGTTACTGTTATCATCATCACTGGGGGCAAATCCGTTAATATGTAATAGACCCTGTGGTAAGTGATCCGAATAAGTCGTCCTCTGATAAACCTTTGCTGTTCCTTATTGTGCCAGATCTGAGGATCTCCCAGTTTTCCTGGAGGGCCGGTAGCCCAACTCTGTGTATTGGATTTCTTTATTGCTCGGTGTGCTATAATAATGGGCAGAAAATGAACAAAAAAGAAACATTGGTGTTCATTTTGGTGTTAAATTGGCGTTTGACATTGCACATGAGGCTGATTTATATAAATAAACAGGACTGAACCTCAACTCCAGATTTCACCTATGGGCAGGATTGGCACTGTTTTTAGACAAAAAGTAGATTTTTTTTTTTGCTAATCTCAGTACAATCTGCAATTGTTGTCCTTTTGGTCTCCCTATAAAATATACCTGTGTATATAGTCATGTGTCTAATATGGTATAAAAATGTCAATTAAAGATATAGTAGTAAATCTGAGCAAAAGATGTATGCGATATGCATGTATGTTACTATGAGACACAGGTCAATTACAGTTCTGTTTTATGGACCCATTTTTACCGGCTTTCCAGTAGATGTCAATACTACATGGACGAGATATAATGAGTTAACTGGAACTGATTTATTTTAATTGATTTTCAATAAATTGCTGTGAAAAAAAAATAATGTAGTGTATAGTCGTGTTCCCTCATTTACTCATGTTGCATGCAGTTTTCAGCTATATCTAAATGGTACACTAGAGACTACCGTATATACTGTATATACAACGGGGACGTACGGTAAGTATTGAACATGTCACCAATTTTCTAAGTGAATATATTTCTAAGGCTATGTGCCCACGCTGTGGAAAATGCGCGGAATTTGCCGCGGATTTTTCGCGCTGATTTTTCAAAAATCTGTAGCACAGCTACTCCCCAGCCATTTCTATGGCATTTGGGAACTGCTGTGCCCACGCTGCGGATTTTTCCGCAGCGGAAATAATGCGGATTTCCCTGCGGAAAAATCAGCAGCATGTCAATTATTCCTGCGGATTTCTCCGCAGGGTCCCATATACTTACCTGCCTTGATAGCAGACACCTGAGTCACTTTCTCCGTCCGGTGTACAGCAGCGCGGTGGATCCAGGTACAGGAAGGAAGAGGTGGGTGGGGCCTGCACGAGCTCCGGTCATGTGACAGCCGGAGCTAGTTCAGGCCCGCCCACCTTCTCCTGCAGACGCTGACAGAGTGACCCGGCCGCCGCCGGGAAGCGAGGTGCTGCGTGATGGAGGTGAGTATGAACTCCCGATCACTGCAGCACTTGTTCTGCATTGAGGATGCAGTGCCGAAGCCATGGCACTGTATCCTCAATGCAGAATGCCCGCACCATATCCGGAGGACATTCCGCAGCATGGAAACAGACAAAAGTTGTGGTGCGGTTTCCTGGGAGCTCCTGCGGAATGTCCTGCGGATATATCCGCAGGACACTGTCTCTGTGGGCACATAGCCTAAAGGTCCTATTGACATGAATTTCTCACCCATGTCGGTAACAAGCCATCCAATCCTATTACTCAAAGAAATCAAACCATAGATGTCCTAAATTAGTGATGTGTAAAAATGAAAAATGACATGAGGAAAAAGTATTCAACACGCCTACTCAAATGTATTTACTACATGATACAAAAGCCTTTGTTAGTGATGACAGCTTCAAGACTCCTCATTTATGGAAAAACTTGTCGAATACATTGCTCAGGTGTGATTTTGCCTCATCCTTCCACACAAATACTCTTCAAATCCTGAAGCTTCTGTGGGCTCCGTCTGTGAACGTTGAGCTTTAGTTCCTTCCATAAATTTTCTATTGGATTTAGGTTAGGGGATTGGCTGGGCCATCGTAGCAGCTTTATTTTCTTTCTCTGAAACCAATTGAGTATTTTCATTGGCTGTGTGTTTGGGATCATTGTCTTGCCGAAATGTCCACCCTCGTTTCATCTTCATCATCCTGTTAGCAGCAGAATTTTATCAAGAATGTCTCTCTACATTTGTTCATTTATTCTTCCTTCATTTATATGAAATTTGCCAGTGCCATATTCTGAGAAACAGCCCCTCACCATGATGTTCCCACCCCCAGACTTCACTGTTGGTATGTTGTTTTGGGGGTGATAGTGCATTTTGGCCTTCAAATGTGGTGTATATTATGGCATCTGAAGAGTTCAATTTTGGTGTCATCTGACCAGACTATATTCTCCCAATATTTCACAATACACACGTAGACCTATTAAAATCAATGGTCTTGTGCACCTGTCCATGTTTTGACACGGGCCATGTGTCTGTGTACTCCACATGGCGACATTTTCATTTTCTGGTGGCAGCATGGATGTCACATGGACCACACACTAATGTGATCCGTGTCACATCAGTGTGACACGTACCAGAGAAAACACATGTCACTTTTTCTGCTGCTGCTCTCACACTTGCTTCCGCCCCACTCATTATGCTCATGAATATTCACTGCTCTGACTGTGGACCTGGAAGCAAGCGCTTGAAACAACAGCACTGGAGACAGGTAAATATACACGTTCATTCTGTTGTGTGCTATCTGAATGTCACACGAATAGCACATGTACAGTACATGGAACACACACACACGGACAAACATATGTACCTATACCACGGACCATGCAAAATGTTTGTTTTTTTGCATGGATGTGTGAAGGGGGCCTAACATGCAGTGTGAACAGGTGCATAACTGAACATGACATAATGACAAAAAAGACATTTGCACTTTGAAATGCTAAAGCATGCAATCCATGAATGTATGAATATTGGCATGCATTACTGTTAAAGAAAGAAAAGAATTGAGATATTTAGCGTACAAAAATAGCCATTTCTATATCTGCCCAGTAGCCACGTCAAGGCAATCTCATATTACTGGGAACCTACACTGAACTGAAGCCTCTCTCTGGGTTTAAAAACCTCCATGTGTATGGGTGAGTAAGAACCTGCTAATAAAATAAAATCACCTCTGGCTAATGGGTGAGGGGTGCACATTCAGAGTGTATGACCCCATAATCTAGACAAACAGACTGACGTCACTCCCTATCATGCAATGTGAACAGGTGCATAACTGAACATGACTTAATGAAAAAAAAAAGACATTTTCACACTGAAAGGCTAAAACATGCAAACCATGAATGTAAGAATATAGACATGCATTACTGCTCAAATAAATTTAAGAAAACTTGAGAAATTTATCTTAAAAAACGGCTATTTCTATATCTGCCCAGTAGCCACGTCACTGCCTTGTAACTAGCAGAAAAATTCCCAGTCAAGGATAGAAGTTCATGGATCTGCCAATCAGTGCAGGTCCCATCGGTGAGATGCCCACTAATCAAGTTATCACCTATACTGCAGATAATTTGTTTTCACTGAACAACCCCTTTAAATATATGAAAAATGGAATAGATTTGTTGTTAAATAGGTGTTCCAGATTTGTGATGGAAGTCTGCAATCACTCGATTCTGCAGACTTCGGAATCTCACAGCATTCACACTGCACAGTGTCAGGATTTTCTGGTGTCGGCAGCATGAGTGGGCTGTCCGATGACAGCAGATATGCAACATGTATACATGTGGTCACATGCCAACTAGACATGTTGTCACATGCCTCACTTAATGCACTTGTGTTGAGCGAAGTCTTGCGCGTCTAGTCAAATGTGGCCGGCACCAGAGAATCCTGACAGAGTGCGGTGTGCACATTGTGAGGACTCAGAAGTCTGCAGCCACCCAGACTATATTTACTGCTATTAATGTGGATTCCTGTAATGGTCATGGTCCTTTTCTGCGTTTTATTTGTGGTCAAATGTATGTTATAAGCCAATCTGAAAATGTGAACTCTGTGTGGCATTGACCTGGTCTCTAATCTGAGCTGCTGTTAACCTGCGCTTTCTGAGGCTGGTTACTCGGATAAACCTATCCTCCGCAGAAGAGGTGACTCTTGGTCTTTCTTTCCTGGGGTGGTCCTCATGTGAGCCAGTTTCTTTGTAGCGTTTGATGTTTTTTTCCACTGCACTTGGGGACACTCCCAAAGTTTTCCCAAATTTTTGGACTGACCGACCTTCATTTCTTAAAGTAATGATGGCCACTCGTTTTTCTTTACTTAGCTGCTTTTTTCTTGCCATAATACAAATTCTAACAGTCTCTTCAGTAGGACAATCAGCTGTGTATCCACCAGACTTCTGCACAACACAACTGATGGTCCCAACCCCATTTATAAGGCAAGAAATCCCACTTATTAAACCTGACAGGGCACACCTGTGAACTGAAAACCATTTCCGGTGACTACCTCTTGAAGCTCATTAAGAGAATGCCAAGAGTGTGCAAAGTAGTAATCAAAGCAAAAGGTGGCTACTTTGAAGAACCTATAATATAAGACATATTTTCAGTTGTTTCACACTCCTTTGTTAAGTATTTCATTCCACACGTGTTAATTCATAGTTTTGATGCTTTCAATGTGAATCTACAATTTTCAGAGTCATGAAAATAAAGAAAACTCTTTGAATGAGAATGTGTGTCCAAACTTTTGGTCTGTACTGTATGTTTGAGTAAAAAACTCACAATCGTCTTTTGGGGGAAAAAAAAATAATGCAAGAAAATCAAGGTGTTTTTTTTTTACAAGTCTGCATAAAAATTCTCCAAAAAGCTCGGTGTGATGGAAACCTAAAAAAATCTAATTTCCTTTGTATATAAACTATGTTCATAGACACAATAGACATTATTGTTGATGATTCCTTATCTTGCATTTCCTTAGGTGTTAAAGAATGCATGATGCCAATACCACGTGCCCGACAAGCAGCCTGCAGATTTCTCCCGGAGGCCCAGAGATAAGACGGGAATGCACTCTTCAAGGTGAACAAAATCAGACCATCTTTATGCTGAAAATGCCAAACTAATACCACGCACATAAACAACTAATGATCTGGCCATTAGTGCAGAATTATATTTTCTTGTTTTATTTCAGCTGCCTAATGTTGCAATATGTGTATGTGCCATAGAGGAGCAATGTTACTAATATGTCATAGCGTTAATAGGATTCTGCAGGATGAAAAAAACAACAACATGCTCTTTTATACACATTTTCTCCACCTCTGTCCATAGTGTATGCGTGTTATTGTAGTTCAGCCACTTATTACGCATAGCCTATGGAAAAGAGTGGCGCTGTTTCTCCACCTTTGTAATGTAGGACAGGCACTTCGAGGCTGACTTCACTCATGTGGAGCCAGATTAATAGCGGTGTGTTTGAGAACTGCATTATAACTGCTTGAAGGAAAACTGAAAATCTATAGCGCAGAATACTAATGTGAACACGGTAATAACCCGTACAAGCACACCAAGAAAAATCACAAACATTGATTACTGATGTCAACAGGAAAGATCAATGCCAAACACTCAACATCTAGAGTATGCTGCAGTTCACAAAGCACAGCATGCTCCAAAATTACTGCAGCACTGCAGCAAAAAAAGAAGTCAATGGGACCTGAAAAAAGCAGATCTGAAATACAAGTGCATATTTTACATTCCTATGGTATCTGCATTAGAAGCAAAGTTTGGCTTTTCAAATTCTGCTGCCGCATTGACATGCCTTTTCAGCATGTGACCTCAGCTATACAGTACAAAAACCAAATCTATGGGATATAGAATGCTAAGTAGATGTTACCATTGAAAATAATCTGCTCCTCTCAGTACGACATTAGAAACAGACATCCCAGACTTGTAAATCATAATTAACCCTCTTATATTAAAGGTATTCTCATGTTATAAAATTGCTGTAGATTGTAAGACAGCATGAAAATAAGCAAGTTTGCAACCATATTATTTTTTCTGTCTGCTGTCATTCCCTGCTATGAAGAGATTT
This sequence comes from Anomaloglossus baeobatrachus, assembly GCF_048569485.1. Lineage (NCBI taxonomy): Eukaryota > Metazoa > Chordata > Amphibia > Anura > Aromobatidae > Anomaloglossus > Anomaloglossus baeobatrachus. The sequence continues at coordinate 88,330,247 of NC_134361.1, forward strand.
TATCTTACATAGTGTACAGCTTGTTGCCAAGGATACTGACCACAAAAGCCTGGCCAAGTAGTCAAGGTAAGTAGCTTCTCGGCTGAGGAGCTAACTACTAAGATACCAGCCACCTGTTTCCCACCCATTGATTTATATACAGCAGTAAACTGCTCACCTCTCTTCCAGTTCCTGACTGAGCTGCTGTTTTCAGTTCTGCAAAATCACCAGCCCCCATCATGGGCAGTTTCCAGAGCAGTTCTCATAATCACTGCTGCTTGTTTAAAGGCTCTGTTATCTCTATTTGCAAATATAGTGCTAATAGTGTAGACTTCAGAACAAGAAGTAGGATGAAGTCTACACTATTGTAGTAAGAACTGTGAAGTAAGAACTGTCACTGAAAGGAAAACACACGGTATGAAAATTGGAGCAAGTGGAATGCAATAAAACATCGCATTCCACTCGGACCAATATTACTGTATGTGCTTGCACCCATGAGCGATTATTTTCTTAGCCCTAATCGGACCGAGAAAACAGTTGCAGCATGCTGCAGGTGGAATGCGATCCTCTTTCTCTTGCACCCATTCAAGTCTATGTGGGCGAGAGAAACATTGCACTGCACTCGCAGACACCGGTGTAATATGAGTGCAGAGCGAGAATGGCAATAGCTGGCAACGGAGGAGAGAAGGAGATAGATCACTTCCTCCCCTCCTCAGCGCCAACCCGCCTCTCCTCAGCGCCGGGCTGCCCCTCCTCAGTACTGGCCCGCCCCTCCTCAGTGCCAGCCCGCCCCCCGCAGCTGTGGTCCGATCGCACAATTGGACCTCAGTCGCAATGATACTCGCATGACACTTGGCTCCCGCTGTGCGAGGATCACAGTAGTCCCCGTGTGGCCCCGGCCAAAAAGTAAAGCACAAAGGAAGTAAAAGAGCCTTGAGAGCTGTGTGCTTTTCAAGGCACAACTTGGGATAACCCTTTAAGAGATCAGTCACACTGGAATTACATTCTCCACCAGCCACTGCACTTTAGACTAGATGTTGAATATGATGGTGTGTTAGGACAGCAAAGGGAGGTTTAGTACTCAGCCTTCTTTATGGCTCTTTAACCTGATTGTGCCTGATTGAGCACATTACTGAGACATCATGACCCTGGAATTGCTGACTCCGGTCTTCCTCCCGTCTCCTTCCACCATTCCCATTCTTATCTAAAATGACTACGCAGACACCGAATATCTTTGGATAATTCTGGCCATAGCAGCCATTTTATTAACATAAATACATAACCAATAAAATTGCAATATGGTAAGGTCCTTGAAGCTACAACCCTGGTGATCCCCATAAACCGAACCATCAAACCAACTTGCTCCCAGCCGTTACCCACACTGGCTCAGGCGCACCAAACTGTAAGGGTTAATCCTTCATTAACCCCAACACACCCACAGGGGCCCCGATATCCCCGTCGGGATTCCCCTCCAAATCACCAGGTGACCAGCAATTATGCCAATGAGGGGATCCACACCCGTATGGATTCCCCGAACAATTTTAAACCAACTTCAAGGACCCACCAATAACACGCCAATCAGCCACTACGACCCGATAAACCCCCCCCCCCGTCCAACGTATGATACACACCCCAGACATACCATGAATATCAGGGAGGGCGGGCGGGACTCGTCCTTCAGCCAGGGGAGCGGGAAAGTGCCGCTCCTCCCCTTTGCCCCTCCAATCCATTCAAAACGGGCTCGCTCCCCCTCCCCCACCCATGACACCCTGACCTCCCCACCAATCAGGGGTCATGCAGGCCTCCGCAAATGCCCCGGGGGGGGGAGGGGGGGGCAATGCTCCGTCCTCTCTTGACCCTGGAATTGCTGACTCCGGTCTTCCTCCCGTCTCCTTCCACCATTCCCATTCTTATCTAAAATGACTACGCAGACACCGAATATCTTTGGATAATTCTGGCCATAGCAGCCATTTTATTAACATAAATACATAACCAATAAAATTGCAATATGGTAAGGTCCTTGAAGCTACAACCCTGGTGATCCCCATAAACCGAACCATCAAACCAACTTGCTCCCAGCCGTTACCCACACTGGCTCAGGCGCACCAAACTGTAAGGGTTAATCCTTCATTAACCCCAACACACCCACAGGGGCCCCGATATCCCCGTCGGGATTCCCCTCCAAATCACCAGGTGACCAGCAATTATGCCAATGAGGGGATCCACACCCGTATGGATTCCCCGAACAATTTTAAACCAACTTCAAGGACCCACCAATAACACGCCACAACGAAGGCACCTTGATAACCTTCAAGTGCCTGAGACCCCCCTCAACCTCAGGGCCCTTTCAATACCTCCCTGTAAGCCGAGGGTCCACAAATCGATCCCTACCGCATTTAGGTGTACCCCGTCCGCCAACCAAAATTCCTCTTCCGTCCTTTCCAACTCCACATGCCGGATACAAACACCCCCATTCCGACTAACAAACTTTGAAATCGCCCTATTAACCTTCGCCCGCGCCTTGTTCAGCCTCTCAACAGACCGTGCTTTCCGCCAACTCCTTCTCGCCACCATCTCCGACCAAACTACCGTAATCCCTGGAAAAGACACCCAGAGCCGCAACAAGTCGTGCTTGATGTCTTTTATTAGGATTCTGAAAGGCCTCTCCCCTAGATCGTTCCCCCCAACGTGTAAGACCAACACGTCAGGAGGCCTGTCTAATCGGGCATATTTATGCACCTCTTGTAACACCCTGCTCCACCCTAACCCCCGAACCCCAAGCCATCGTACAAGAGCCACGTCCCTGGCGAACCCTAACTGTCTCCCGTTCCTTCTCGCATCCGCTCGCCGGGCTCCCCAAAATACGTAGGAATGGCCCAAGATCCAGACCAGCGGGGGGGAGGGAAGGGGTGTTTCTGCAATACAAAAGCACAAACAAACAAACATGTTAGTGCCTGATACCTTCAAACGAAAAAACCCACACCCCGGCCGCCCCCCCCCCCCCCCCCCCCCCCCATTCACCGTAAGAGTCCCCACTCAGTTTCCGACCACCGCCTGGGGGCGGACGTATAACTTAAAACGCCCAGACTTCCACCTACCAATCTGTTTAACCGTGTCATCAGACAAACCGCGCCTGGATGCTTCTGTTGCCGCCCCTATGCGAAAAGAGTGCGATCCGAAAGACTTAGGATCTAACCCCAACGACTTCAAACATGCCCTGAAAACGCTCACAAACTGATATCGTGATAGGAAAGACCCGTCGTCATGACATAACAGCGGGCCATCCCCCCTTTTACGAATCTGTTCAAAATTAATGAAACACCTCAACGGGCACATATCCGATCCCCTAACCGCTCCCAAACACACTCGCTTCCCTACCCCCCGTTGGTCAGACTTAGATTTCCTTATCCAAAATTCAATTCCCCTGTCCACCGCCATAATGTCACCACGACTCAAACCCCCGGGGGACACCTTACTGGGAGATACCAATTCCCCAACCCGCAGGGCTCCAAAAAACGCCAAGGAAAACGCCAACCTAAACAAATGTTCCTCAAACGGAGATGTACATACCTCCCCCAACACCCCACCCAGCCGTTCCAATAATCCGAATGACACAGGTCGTCTACCATCCAATATCTTTCGTCCCCTTCGAAAACCCTTCAACGCCTGGACAACCAAAAAACACTTAGTTAAATCTCGTAACCCTCGTAACCGAAAACCAAATGCTAACCCTGCCATAAAACGATTTGCCTTCGCAACCGACCATCCTGCTACTGCCACCTCCCCCAACTTTTCCAGCAATATACCCAACTGATCCTCTTCAGAAAAATCTCCACCCTGCAACCATTGCTCCCACAGCCCCCATGCTGCCTGATATGCTGTCCACGTGTTACCCGACAAGGACGCCCGAATTAGTGGTCCCGCTGCCCGAAGACCACGGTCCAAAGGTGTGCCGGGCACTCCAACCCGTTGGACTCTGCCTCTGGTGCGCAAACCCGGAACCGATCCCACTGAAAACGAGAGAGGGAATCAGCTATTAGATTCTGAACACCTGGCACATGAGTCGCCGTAATACATGCGTTAATTTGCAAACAAACCAACACCAATTCACGTAACACCCGCACGACCGGAGGAGAGGACGCCGAAAACTGATTAATCGCCATCACCACCCCCATGTTGTCACAGTTAAAACGAATCTTTTTGTTTGCCAACTGGCTTCTCCAAAGATGAAGTGCCACCATTATTGGAAAAATTTCCAACAGCGCCACATTCTTTGTCAGGCCTTCAGCCGTCCAGTTGTCCGGCCACCGACCCACACACCACTGACCCTTGAAAAAAGCTCCGAAACCTGAACTGCCCGCCGCATCCGTAAACAACTCCAAGTCAAAATTGTCCACTGCATCCTCCATTATCAATGAACGACCGTTGTAGTGTTCCAAAAACTGCCCCCACACTGCTAGGTCCGCTTTGTGGTCTGCTGATAACCGAACGTAATGGTGCGGAGCAAGCACCCCCGCCGTTGCCCTGGCCAGTTGACGCGAAAAAATCCGGCCCATTGGCATCACCCTACAAGCAAAGTTAAGCTTTCCCAGTAGGGACTGCACTTCCCTTAATTGCAGTTTCTTCACCCGCCTTGCCCTTGCCACCTCGTCCCTCATGGCCGCAACCTTGTCCTCAGGAAGCCGGACTTCCCAGGCCACTGAATCGATTACAATGCCCAGAAAACTTAAACTAGTAGTTGGTCCCACCGTTTTCTCCGGCGCCAGGGGGACCCCAAATCGATCCGCAACCCACTCCATAGTTGCCAAAATCCCGGCACACTGAGCCGACTCGGCAGGACCTACACACAAAAAATCATCGAGGTAATGCACCAATGCTGACAAGCCTGAAACGTCCCGAACAACCCACTCCAAAAAGCAACTAAACGTTTCGAAAAATGCGCAGGAGATTGAGCACCCCATGGGCAAACAGCGATCTACAAAATACGCTCCCTCCCAAAAGCAACCCAACAACCGGACACAATCTGCATGCACTTGCAACAGCCGAAAAGCTGACTCAATATCCGTCTTAGCCATAAGTGCTCCCCTTCCGCATTTTTTTACCCAACTTGTGGCCTCATCAAATGACGTATAAACCACCGAACACAGTTCAGCCGGTATCCCGTCGTTTACCGACCTACCTCTTGGGTAAGACAGATGGTGAATCAGCCGGAATTTTCCCGGCTCCTTTTTTGGCACCACCCCCAACGGCGAGACCACTAGATCAGGAAAAGGAGGGGCCTGGAACGGCCCCGCCATCCTCCCCAAAGCCACTTCCTTGCCTAATTTCTCGGCCACAACCCCCGAATGCTGATAAGCTGACAAAAGGTTCTTTGTCGCCGCCGGCACTGCAAAAGTGGGAGCCGGAATTCTGAAACCCTCCCCAAATCCCAACCGCAAAACTTCAGCTTTCTCTCTATCTGGGTACCTATTTAGGTACGGAAGCATCGCGGCTAACCTCACCGGCGTCAGACCCTTGGGTATGAGTGGTGCCGGGCTTGGATTTGCCTTTCTTAAAGCACTTTGCCGCTCCATGTGAGGTCCCATTACAATGGGTACAGAGGTGCTTAAAACGGCAGGTGGCCCCGAACTTGCATTGCCCCTCATTGAATTGCCAACACACACCGGGCTTTTGCGAACCCCCCTGACCTGGCTGACTACCAGCACCCTGCGATCCGGACTGGCCGGCAGACCCGGCCCCGCCCTGAAAGGGCTGGCCATATCTCGACGGCGCCATAACCCGTAACCACAACCCGATGTCCTTTTGGTCCCATCTAATAGAAGGTCGAACGGCCTTCCGCTGCCGAAACTGTTCATCATACCTAAGCCATGTCTGTCCCCCATACACCCTGTACGCCTCACCAATAGCGTCCATATAGCAAAACAAATGTGAACAGTTCTCCGGCGCCTTCTCGCCTATCACACTCGCCAAAATAGCAAAAGCCTGCAACCAATTAGTGAACGTCTGAGGGATCAAGCGCCACCGCCGCTTCTTCTCCTCCTCTTTCTTGCTCTCGTCCTTTTTACCTTTGTCTAAATTAAATTTTGCCAACGGCAGCAGGGAGAAGATCTCTACGTATTCATCCTTCCAGATCTTCTCCTTCACCTCTGTTTTAAGATGGGAACCCAAGGGACCCTCAAAACAGACGAAAACCTCCCCCCGCGCCCGATCATCCAAATGAAGCCTGTCCTCCTTATTCTTTTCCGTCTGAACCAACACCGACACCGGGGAAGCAATACCCGCCACTGGCGTTCCACTAATGCCCAAGGGAGGCGGATTAATCCAAGCCCCCACTGGCCCTGCGTGTTCCCGTGCCCCCCCAATCCGCTCCAGCAACGTACGCACACAACCTATAAGCTCTACCACCTCCCCCCCACCTGACACCTCTCCTCCACCCCCCGTGGGTAACCCCTGCCGAAACCCTGGGTGACCTACATCCCCCCTTGCATTCTGTACCTGACAATACTGGGAAGACAAACAAGACATAGAACCATACTCACCGGGCTGCACGAGGGTAGCGGCCCCGTCAGCCGGACTACCAGACTCCTGTCGTCCCTCCGGCTGCTCAGTAGATTCCTGGCCCCGCGCCTCCACTCCGCCGCCGTTAGCCCCTGCTGCCGCAGGGCCGGAAGCTCCCTCCAGGAGCTGATCCTGCGGCTGCTGTCCGCCCCCCCAGCCGGCTGCCAGAGGGGGCTGTCTGCGGTCCTCTGGATCCTGCCGACGCCGCTCCCACATCCCACTCCACGGGGCCCCCCCGGCATTCGGGGCCTCTGCTGATGAGGGCCCTGCACGCCAGGCCCGGTGCACTACCGATTCCAGCCGTCGCGGTCCGCCCCCTCCGCTAGGGCCCGCCCCCTCATCCGACCTCCACCGCAGACAGGGCTCAGGGCGCTCGGCCGGCACATCACCAGAGCGCCCCGCCGCAGCTCCGACAGCCACCGTTGACGTAGTGGGAGCAGGCCCCGCCCCCAACTCCAGGGAAGGCCTGCTCTCCACCGCTGGACCCGGCCGCATTCTTGAATTCCTCCCAGACCGGGGCCTGCTGGACTTTTTTGCACATGGCGCCCGGCCTGGAGGGTCCCCGGAGGGGCTTCTAATGCGACGCCGGGCCCGGGGAGTCACCTCAGGTGATAACCGCTCCGGCGGTCTGGATCTCCGGAGGCGCCGCTCACGTGGGGGGGGAGCCCCCACCGCCTCCCGACTCCCTCCGATGAGTCCCTGCACCGACGCCTGCAACCAGCCTGGAGGATGGTCGCCAGCCGCCGCTCGCAGCCGCTCCAGGATGATTTCAACGGACTCCATTGCCGCAGGTAATGTGGCTGCGACTCGTCCTTCAGCCAGGGGAGCGGGAAAGTGCCGCTCCTCCCCTTTGCCCCTCCAATCCATTCGAAACGGGCTCGCTCCCCCTCCCCCACCCATGACACCCTGACCTCCCCACCAATCAGGGGTCATGCAGGCCTCCGCAAATGCCCCGGGGGGGGGAGGGGGGGCAATGCTCCGTCCTCTCTTGACATTGTGGAATGTCGTAACATCATGTGCAAGGGGGGCAAGCTTTTTAGCTCACAAGGCAATGGTTACTTACAGCATAACTAAATATTGTTATCCAAAATGTAAGCAATGCCGCAGCTCAAAGAGGGCACACACAAATTACACATATCACACGCTCTGTACATGTATATATGCTCCAAACAACTGTACACATTCCCAGTGTGCCTCTATACACACAATTCATACACCTCCATCATGTCACAGTTCTACAAAACTGCTTATTCTGCATTCCTCCATAAACATCTACATAAACTCCACACAAAAGCTTAATACACCTGAATACACTTCACAAATACTACACACACACACACACACACACACACACACCACACACACACACACACACAGACGCACACAGATGCTCACTGACATATATACATTAAATAAAAAATATTAAGAACCATGCAATCCATACACCTGATCACAATTGCTTGTCTGCTTAGCACATGATCAGACGTAGAAACTGCATGGAGCAGATTATACAACAGTACTGTGAGTGGGAGTTCAGCTCTGGGGAAGCTAAATCACTAACTGCAGCAGGATCTGCCTGTCTTGTCTGCCTTTGCTTGTTTCTCCCTCTGCTCCTCACTTCCTCTCCCTGCTTTCCTCATACTAGACTAGTATAAAAAGAGGTATAACCTGACCCCTCACTGAGCTGTCAGTCAGTCTTTCTTTGACCAAGACAGATTTGTGATTTGTGCAGTTCTTCATATTGGGTGATCGGTTCAGGAGGAAGAGCGGCTGAGAAAATAGTGTCTCATTAGTGGAGAAAGAAGCATTATTAATATTAATATTAGCATGATTGTCTAAAAGATTACAAGTGTTGTTATGGTTGTGTGTAATATTGATTTATTCAAAGATGGCTGAAACGGCAGTGCCGAATTATATATCAAGGATATATATATATATATATATATATATATATATATATATATATATGTATATATTACACTACAGTTCAAAAGTTTGGGGTCACCCAGACAATTTTGTCTTTTCCATGAAAAATCATACTTTTATTTATTAAATGAGTTGTATAATGAATAGAAAATATAGTCCAGACATTGATGAGGTTAGAAATAATGATTTTTACTTGAAATAATAATTTTCTCCTTCAAAGTTTGGTTTCGGCACAGAATGCTCCTTTGCAGCAATTCCAGCTTTGCAGATCTTTGGCATTCTAGCTGTTAATTTGCGGAGGTAATCTGGAGATATTTCACCCCATGCTCCCCCCCCACACCCTCCCACAAGTTGGATTGGCTTGATGGGCACTTTTTGCGTACCATACAATCAAGCTACTCCCACAACAGCTCAATAGGATTGACATCTGGTGACTGGGCTGCCACTCCATTACAGATAGAATACCAGCTGCCTGCTTCTTACCTAAATACAGTAGTTCATGCATAATTTGGAGGTGTGCTTTGGGTCATTGTCCTGTTGTAGGATGAAATTGGCTCCAATCAAGCGCTGTCCACAGGGTATGGCATGGCGTTGCAAAATGGAGTGATAGCCTTCCTTATTCATAATCCCTTTTACCTTGTACAAATCTCCCACTTTACCAGCACCAAAGCAACCCCAGACCATCACATTACCTCCACCATGCTTGACAGATGGCGTCAGGCACTCTTCCAGCATCTTTTCAGTTGTTCTGCTTCTCACAAATGTTCTTCTGTGTGATCCAAACACTTCAACCTCAAACTTCGATTTGTCTGTCCATAACACTTTTTTTCCAATCTTCCTCTGTCCAATGTCTGTGTTCTTTTGCCCATATTAATATTTTCCTTTTATCAGCAAGTCTCAGATATGGCTTTTTCTTTGCCACTCTGCCCTGAAGGCCAGCATCCCGGAGTCGCCTCTTCACTGTAGACGTTGACACTGGCGTTTTGCAGGTACTATTTAAGAAGCTACCAGTTGACGAACTGTGAGGCATCGATTTCTCAAACTAGAGACTCTAATGTACTTGTCTTGTTGCTCAGTTGTGCAGCGCGGCCTCACACTTCTTTCTACTTTTGTTAGTGCCTGTTTGTGCTCTCCTCTGAAGGGAGTAGTACACACCATTGTAGGAAATCTTCAGTTTCTTGGCAATTTATTGCATGGAATATCCTTCAATTCTAAGAACAAGAATAGACTGTCGAGTTTCACATGAAAGTTCTCTTTTTCTGGCTATTTTGAGAGTTTAATGGAACCAACAAATGTAATGCTCCAGATTCTCAACTAGCTCAAAGGAAGGTCAGTTTTATAGCTTCTCTAATCAGCAAAACTGTTTTCAGCTGTGCTAACATACTTGCACAAGGGTTTTCAAGTGATTTCTTAACATTCATTAGCCTTCTAACACAGTTAGCAAACACAATGTACTGGAGTGGTGGTTGTTGGAATTATGCCTCTATACACCTATGTAGATATTACATTAAAAACCAGACGTTTGCAGCTAGAATAGTCATATACCACATTAACAATGTATAGAGTGGATTTCTGTTTAATTTGATGTTAGCGTCATTGGAAAAAAAATGTGCTTTTCTTTCAAAAATAAGGAAACATCTAAGTGACCCTAAACTTTTGAACTGTAGTGTACATTTCGATGTGTATAAAATGCTAAGATATGTTTATCTTATAGATTACAAATAGCAATTGTACCCTGAAATTAAGATATTAAGAAATTAAGATATTAGCTCCAGTCTTAAGGTCTGTAAAGTGTAGAAGAAGAACAAGGAACCGTTGGACACTATTGGAAAAGATGATGGCTCTTAGCTAGATGTTGGGTCATCATGTATAACATCCGGCACAAACAGGAGCAGTAGCCGGTCCATTCTTTACATGCTGAGCAGATGTGCTTACTCTCAATGTTACTTTTTTTTACAAAAAATCTGTACTCTGTAGAGCGCCATTTTTTGTCTTTTCCCTGTAGGTTCAGTCCTAAATTGTTACAACTTCACTTTCTTCTTAATGGGAATTTGTCACTGTTTTTAGGTTTTTTTTAGATATTAATATGGGCATACAGGTAGCATAAAGCCAAACCTGTATGCCTCCTGGATGAGGGGTCGTTTTGGAAAAATCCTCTTTTATATCTTCTGTCTTCCAGGCTTTTGGGCATATGCTGCCTGGAAGATAAGCCTGCCTCCCGTCTAATACAGGATTCTTCCTTGCCTTGTCTTCAGGATCCCTGTGACGTCAGGTACGCGGCTGAAAATCCCGTACCGGCGCATTCTGCCTGACGTTTCTCGCCCGCACTGTGAAGTTGCAGTGAGTCCTTGGCGGCACATCAAAATTAAAGGCTGCCCACGGAAGGGCAGAACAGTGCAGGGAGGGATGGCAGGGAGGGACTCTGAAGAGAAGGGGAGGAGGAATCCTGTATAATGAAGACCAGAGGCAGGCTTATCTCACAAGCAGCACACGCTCCATGGCCCGAAAGATAGAAGATATAACAGAGGATTTTTCCAAAATGACCCCTCATCCAGGTGGCATACAGGTATGGCTAATATTACCTCTATGCCACCTGTATGCCCACATTAATAACTAAAAAAACTCAAAAGGGTGACAGATTCTCTGTAAGAATACACAGCATACAGTTTTCTGTATCGACACATGATCAGTGATGATTTTGGCGAGGGCTGAAGCTTAGCTAGTAATGTTCGATATATAGATAGATAACGTGCTGGCTTAGCTATTGAGATAACCCATTCGGGAGCCCCCTTCACGCACTGGTCACAGGAAAGTCTCCTTTATGTGAAAACCAACAGACAATAGAGCGGATATTTTGAGATCATAGCACCTTTTTAATTCAAGTATAATAAGTTATGTATGTTTCTATTTTAAGCATATCTGAAGATAATTTTTTTGAGCTGAACAATCTTTTTTACCTTTCGGGGAAGGTACAATTTTTAACTACAAGTTAAAAACTGTTTAAATGATTTATGGCTGGCAGCGGTATCAACTATAACATGCCCACCTACTACTGAACTGCATACGTATTCTTACTTTAATGATCGAAGTGTAGGTAATAGTAACAATTTACTCATCCGGAGACCTCTTAAATTCTTCATTCATTTGACCTAACCCTTGAGCCTCTTCCAGATCTCCTTCTGTTACTTGGAGAAGTCACTTTTAATATAAGCTTAGGGTACTAAAATGATGAAGACGGCAATGAGCCCACACATATTTATGATGTGATTTATAAGTACGGTTCAGATGTAACAACTAACATTAGTCTGAGGTCACCGTCTACTATGGCTGTGAAGCGTAGTAAATTTTCTTAGTGCGCAAGGGCAGAATGGAGGGATGGAAAAAGCCTATTATTAGAGGAGCTAATGCAGAAATAGATGGCTTGTCACTGCACTCAAATAGGGTACATTTTCCCTTTAATTCACTTCTTCCATATGGTTACTAAGAAAGGAGCATTTAGACAATTCCACCCCATTTCACAATCATTAGTCCACTAGGCTATTATATGTAACAGATAATTTAGCATTATACATAAAACCACTTATTTCATTACTGTTGTTCTTCCATTGGAATCAAGTGTTCAACCGTAAATGCTGCTTATCGTTGCAAAATGAGTTTGGGTCAATGACCATAGATGTCAAGTACCCAGTGTAAACAATGTAATTCTGTACATCCGCAGTCTAGAGGAGGGTCGTGGGTATCGGGCCGCTGATCTATACCATATTACATCCATGTACATGTAAGTGACATGTCACAATGTCTCTGCTCTGCAGTGGTATCGAGCACACAGCATTTGTGAGCTTGTCGTGTACAAGTGTACGGCTGTCGCCTGCTACCTCCATACACATATAATGTTCAACCTTCACTATTGATTTTCATCACTGCATAACTGGTAAGCCGCTGAGCTTGTCACATGCTAAAAGGTTTTCAAGGACAAACATGGTTTGTTCTGCGGCCTTTGAGAGCACGCTTCCTGACTGCTGAGAACATGCCTTCTCTCCCAGGCAACCCCGCACAAAGATAAAGGCCGCTTACGCAAAAAGACTCGTGTCCATTATCAGAGCATCTCATCTGGAATGTTCTAGAATGATAGCAAAAATTCTTCCATTTCCTGTTGGGCACAGGAAGCGCTGCCCCCGTAATGACGGTAGTCCATGTCATCTGCGGTGGCTTGGTTTTCTGGAACATGGATGAAGATGCAACTCATTTGATAAGTAGTCTGCGCCTCCTAATACATTTGTTGCATTTGTGTGCTCTGGACTAGGAAATGCCAGTCTTACTACATACTTTCCTATTGACCGTAATGTATGAAGCAGGTCCATGTAAGCTACATAGCTGGATACTTGTATACCTCAGCTAAAATCACCGTAAGTCTCAATTTCTAAAGAACAGCGTCTCTCCTTGTGTGCCCTGCTTATTGTACATTTAAGCAACCACCTTCCATTCAGTGTCTGTTTTGTTCTATGCATGGCAGCCTGATAGCGCAACTCACAAAGCTACCGCTGTGAGCTACGGGACCAGCTGACGTACAGAACAAGGGATAATGAAGAGGTGGAAGGCTGCAGTTAGAGCTGCTATAGGGCCAAGCTCAGACAGATGCTTTTCCGTGAAAACAATGGAAACACCAGCCCTACAGAGACAGCCAACACAAGGCTGCCAAGTCATGTAATGTGGCGCCATGAAATGCGCACATTCGGGTGAATATGTAGTAGTTGGCTCCTAACAGACAGGTCATAGAGCTGCTTTCCGAGGTTATGTACTGATACGAGTCCTTTGGGTGCAGATACCTGACTAATGTTATAATATGTGTAACTGTGTTGTGTTATTGCATTCATTAATATCGATAAAATAGCTCAGTAGTCAGCACAGTTTATACCATCAAATGCTTTTATTACAAGATGGCCCACTGCCCCCTACAATTACAGAATAACTTAGCTTCAATCATCAGAATTGTCCTTGTCCTCTTACCTCTATGTCCCTATCATTGATAGCACAAGGAGACCCCTGTCTTTGTTACTTGGTCCACCCTTGATTCCCAAGAAATACTTCAGATTTTTAGGATTATCCCTCTAAATAAAGTTGCACTATTCCTATTCTCTGCCAAGAACGACAATACCTTTGCATGTAATAATGCTGATGATCCTATATTTCGATAGTCAAAATAGTGAAAACATGTAATAATACTGACAATCTGCACAAAGGTCTCGCTCGTTGGCAGCATGCACCATATTTACCAAAATAAATATTATTAAAAAGGATTTCAAGGCACAGAAAAAAAGAAAAATACAATCTAGCCTTACCTGTAATGAGTTCCCAAACCCCTTTTTACCTTTTTTTTTTTATCTCTTTCAGCCCCCTGCAGACACAACCTCTTGGTCTATTATTGTTTGTATTCTTAACTTCTTGGCAGAATACTCATCCCAATTTGCCAGAGCTGCGTCTGCCCTAAAGCTCACATAATGCCATCCTATCGCCCACCACTCCACCTACACCTACCATCTTGAGACTGCTATACAGTCTCAAGATGGATACATTGCTGCCCTCAATGTTTCTCCCTCCCAACACTCCTATTAAGCACTGTCCTTTGAGACTCTCTTGCACCCTATAATGGTACAGGTGCTTACTGACACTGGCACCAGAAAAGATCAGTGCATACCTTCTAACTTTGAAAAATAAGAAATGAACACATACAACAATTTATATTTTTCACTAAGCCTGTACTCTAACTCACTCAGCTCTTTATACGTTCCTGTGTTGAAATATTGCTCCTAGGGAGGTCTTCTAAGATTTCCATACAGTATGGTACTCTTTTCATGGTCCCCACAGTGCTCACTATACAGTAAGTTGTCCCACAGTCCCCTACAAATATTATAAAGCCCCCACAGTGCCCACCACACTGTTTGATACCCCCACTGACCCTCTCATCACACAGTATGATGATCCGGATGGTGCATAAGCAGCCCCAATCAAGTTCTAAAGAAATTCAAGCTCAAATTATCTGCTGACATTTAAATGAAACCTCACTTGAGGTGACCAGGCCTTTTGGAGCTCTGCTGCAGTGGAAGAGGGTCTGGCTTTGGATTTTCTAACTAACAAACGTTCCTCCTGAGCAGTTGTCTTGCGGGGTCTGCTGGACCTGGGCTTGAAAAAACATCTCCAGTCTCTTCAAATCTTTTTTTAATTCTTTGTACTTGATGCTGACACACGTTAAAGGTGCCAGCCACCTCTGCAGTGGTGGTCCTCAGCCTCTTGATAATCAAGGCTTTGGTCGCAGGGTGGATTTTTGGCATGTTGTCAGAGGTCAAGTTGCAGTTCAAGTGAAGTTTTGGGGTGCTGGGTTTCTTTTTATACACACCCACAAATAAACCGATCATTTAGTGAGCACAGGTGAGGATGTAAACTAGGATTGGGTGAATTATATGACAAGGCGACAAAACTTTTGTCTTGCCAAAATCTGACCTTTCTGTGTTCATTAAATGATCAATATTTCAGCTTTGCACCTACTTTATTTTCGTAACATAAACCAAATTTAGGAGGGTTTCAGCTTTCAAAAGAGTAATTTATGAAACCAATGGATGAATTTAAAGTCAGGTTATAAGCTTTTATTTACCTAACATGGATAAGCGACAGAACTTCTGTCAGGGACTGTATACAGTAAAATAGTACAGATTCATAGTATGGTGCACTAGCATGCGCAATCATTCTCTGATGTAAGCAGCCATACAATGATATATATACTTCATCTTGATTCTATATAAACAGCTTTGGTTATCTCAAAAAGAAAAAAATCTTTAATAAAAAATGTATTTTTTAGAACAAAGCATTCAAGTCTAAAGGGTGCTTTACACGCTGCGATATCGCTAATGATATATCGTCGGGGTCACGCACATCCGGCGTCATTAGCATCATTGCAGCGTGTGACAGCTAGGAACGATGATCACCGATCGCAAAAACGGCAAAAATCTTTGATCGTTGACACGTCGCTCCTAATCATAATGTAGTTGGTGTTTCATTCCGCAGGTTGTTCGTCGTTCCTGCGGCACCACACATCGTTGTGTGTGACACCGCAGGAACGACGATCATCACCCTACCTGCGTCCACCGGAAAGGAGGAAGGAAGGAGGTGGGCGGCATGTTCCAGCCGCCCATCTCCTCCCCTCCTCTTCTATTGGGCGGCCGTTTAGTGACGCCGAACGCACCTCTTCCTTGAAGGAGGGATTGTTCAGCGGTCACAGCGACGTCGCTGAACAGGTATGTGCATGTAACGCTGCCGTAGCGATATTGTTCGCTACGGCAGCGATCACCACATGTCGCACGAACGACGGGGGCGGGTGCTATCACTCGCGACATCGCTAGCAATCGCTAGCGATATCGCAGCGTGTAAAGCACCCTTTAAAGGTGTGATCCACACACACAGCACGATATGCTGTGCTGACAGTTTCATACTTAGGTTTCTGCAGCCACCTTCTCTGCAGCAGAGAGAGGCATGACCACAATAGTACAAACAGGTGGTCTACAGGTTTGGAGAACTTGGTCCACTTTGGAGGACAAGAGGCAGACATTCAAATCATTGATGCCCATGGGATCCTATGGAGGCCAATATTTCTTTGTTCCCTCAGAAATAAATAGCAATTACACAGCTGTTACACAAAAATATCAGCATCTGGACGCTCCTGGTGCCACAATCTTATTTCTGAGGAACTTGCCATTCGAAATTTGGGGTTCTTCACCCTGGAAAGCTCTGTTATAATGGTTATTTAGAGTGGAAACACGCAGTATCATCCTTACCCTAACTAGCCATTGATCTCCAGGTATGTATGTATATCAGCACATATTGCCTAATGCGTACATGATATAAATTGGGGGCCAGCAATTTATGGTGGCTTTTTCTTAAGAATGTTCAAGTCATTAAAAATGATATAACATGATAATTACATAGCAGTCAGATTGTTAATCACTCTGTGTTATTACATTTAGAATTTTTTTCTAACGTGAATGACAAATATGAGTTAAATAGCTTAGAGAAATGAGGGGATGATGAAGTATGTCTTGAAAATGAAAAAGTTTGTTGTTTTCAAACCTCTCATTACATTGCTTTCTATTGTGCACAAATGAGCTTTGTGTGTGCGTGAATGCACATATGACTTACCAGGAAAATGGATATTCACACCTCTTTGGAACGAGGCCTAAGCGTCCAACATTTTTCTGCCCCCATGTACATTAACAGAATGTTATTGTTGTTTATTTTTTGCAGCACGTAGTGGGGATCATACCATACAAACAATGCCTTATCAGTTATCAGTTCCCGTCAGATACATTGTTATGTGATGCTCTGGATGTTGAAATAATCGTTTGATAATGTAAAATGAAATGTAAAACAGGCGATCCTAACATAACCATAAATTATATCACTTTTCCATACACGTCTCTTTTTTCTATTTCCTCTAAAATTATTCTATGATTTTGTTCACCCGTCAATATCCATGGATTTGGGTGACACTCTAATTCACTGATTGTTGGGGAAGATGTCATTCGGGCTTGTCTAATATCAGAATGCTGATCGCTATGACCACCCAGAGATATGCAGAGATGTCTGGTGGCAGCTTCTTTATAGAACGCACAGGACCGCTCAGCCGTGCGGATACATTATTAATCAAAGTATTTGGCCCCTTAATGAGTTAATTTTCATTAAGTCCAAGTGAATGTTATCAGATAGTTTTCACTGGGGGCGTGTTCTTCTTCTCCCTGTATGATGCTGACCAATCATAAGCAGGCACAACACTGAAAGGAACTGTACTGCCCATTCCCCTATGCTGATTGTCCAGAGATGTGTCAGTAATCACATCTGATTTATACACCGTATGTTGTGCTCGACTTATAATGTTCTGCAGTGAGATCAGAGCAGGGTCTCAGTATATGTCTTACACAGGAGGAGCTGCAACAGACAGGTTACTCCTGTGTGAGATGTAATGACAACACTGATCTCACTGCAGAGGGATTACAAGTTGCCCTGTGCACAGCAGACAGTGTGATTATTATTATCTTCAGCCACGAGGATCATTGACAGAGAGGTTTGTAATATGACATAGCTAAACTCAGCTGCACTGCTCCACCCCCCACACTGACTTATGCAGGTGCTTAGAGGAGATTGGAGCTACTGTAAATCCTTACATCTCACACACTGAAAAACCTGCTGTAAGCTATGGTGGGAGCATGTTCTATCCTTTGTGTTGCTGCCTTATTATGATTGGGCAATGTCCTACCGGAGAACGAAGTGCATGCCCTCAGTGAAAACTATCTGATAACACCCAGTTGGATTTAACTCATTAGGGGCCAAATATTTGTATTGCTCATTTCATAAATAATAACATTATTAAAAAAACAAACAAAAAAACCTTAACGTTTTATTCCGCTCTGCAGCCACTATTGTATCATGCGTCCGGTTCAACATGAAAAATTTGGTGCATGGTCCTCTTTAAAGGGGTTGTCCAATATTTTTCAAAAATAGCAAGACAGCAAAGGATGCATTAAAATAACAAAATACATTATAATCATCCAGAAAATCATCCTCTGAGTGGTTCCAGCTGTCTTTGTTAGCTTTCCTGCAAAGGTGATGTTCTAACTATCTTCATATGACTGATCGCGTGCCGCCTATGCTGCTGTTTTCCTTGGAAACAGTGATTGACAGCAGTGGTCAGGTGAATATGGTCCTGCTATCACTGCAGGACAGATAAAAAATAACAGACACGGCTACCGTGATGACGGGGGATCTGACGTGTGAGTACAAATTCTTTTTGTTATTTTAATGCATTCACTGCTTTTTGGATATGTTTTTATGGACAGAATGGAAAGGCCCTTTAGTTTTCCAGTCACGGTGAAATAATGTTTTGTTATCTTCCGACTAAGTAGATCATGATCTGAAAGTGGATGTAATGCTGGATGTTTACCCAAATAGGGAAACTCTTCAAGAAACATTATTGGTATTGGTTCTGTATTCAAACCTAAAGCATACCGGTGAAGTGCGGACGTTTTATCACAAATGTTCCTCAGGGTTTATGACCTGGAATCATATTCAATTTGTCCTGGATGTGCAGTGATTACCCGGTGAGAAGAGAGTGCACACAACAATGGTGGATTGACAGCTGACGGCTAGGAAGGGGCCGCTGTAGAATATGTGTGTATTTTTCTCCCCTGGAATTATTTTAAAGCCACTCTCGGCAAACACGATCAAAAATGCTCTTTGGGTGTGAGAATGTCATGTTTGTGCTGACACCGTCTTTATTACATCCTGGTTGTATGATGGAAATGAAGAGAGCCCTTTTGAAATACAAAGCAATGATATGCCGGTAAACATAAAAGATGCTATTGCTTGATTGATTGATGCAGACCTTGGAGATACCAAGTACCTTCCAGGCTGGAAAGTGCTTATTTATCCTTTCAGAAGCCATTTGGATTTGTTTTATTTTTTCCTCTTTTTTTTATCACTTGGTTCGCCCATAGGTTTGGTCATCTTATCTCTACCTACATGATTATGATTGCTATACAAGGAGATTGATGGCGAATTATGCAGTTACTGTTAAGCCAAGTTCACTCATGGTAGATTCTGCACCACAAGTCTGTAGCAATTTACAACATAGTACAAATAAATGTTTTTTACGCAATCTCAGTCATGTTTCGGAAAAAAAAATCTGAAAATTTTGCTCGTCAAATCGCTGCAGAAACACCGCATAATGAATGCAGTTTTTCTGTACAAAAAAAGCTGATTTCATGCTCTCTGGCTGCTGCCCCCGCCATAGACAGAGCGGGAGCTGCATCCATAGCGCACGGAATAATTGACATGCTCATTTTATGAACGCACGGATTTGTGTCAAAATTTTAGCACCCAAATCACTGCGTTCATAAAAGCATCGTGCACACGTGTCATGCACAATCTTCATATATTGTACAGGGGACGCAGGACGCATGCATTTACACTGCAGTGCTATACGCAGCGTAAATGCATGCAATTACGCAACGTGCGCACAAGCCCTTAGGGTTCAGTTCCACATGCGTTTTACATGGGCAAGTGCAATTGGATAAAACATCGGATTGCTCTCACTCCAGTACAAAACTATGGGTTTGGGGCAGTGTCTATCTGCGATTCATTTCTCATGCCAAAGCGGCATGCGGAATTAATTGCAGCATGCTGCGTTTGGCAGCGAGTCTCGGCTCACACGCACCCCCATACAAGTCTATGGGAGTGTGTGAAACATCGTACTGCACTCGCATGTAATCCGAATGTAGTGCGATATACACAGAGACAGGCAGCGGAAGAGATGGGGAGAAAGTGTACCCTCCCTCTTCTCCGCAGCTGTGATCTGATTGCAAGATCAGATCACCGTCGCATGACCCTCGGCTGACACCTGCAGCAGAGGGTTATTAGCATATCGCTTCCACTGCTCTCACATCGGAAGTTATACGCTAGTGGAACCAAACCCTTATGTGGATTTTCATTGCGGTTCTAACCATATTCAAAGTTTATTAAAAGGAGTAGGATGAAATAAGAGAACTAAAGCCATAATGAAATTGTCAAGTAAGGCCACGTTTCCTTGATGATCTTTTGGTGAGTTTTTGACGCTGCGTATTTTCAGTGCATCAGAAACGCAGCATCTTACAGTTCCAGCAAAGTGGATGGGATTTATAGAAATCTCATGCCCACTGTGCTTCTTTCTTATGCTGCATAAACCCATGGTGTGTGTTTCAAATCCTCAACATGTCAATTTCCATCGTGAATACACTTGAGTTTTTTGTGCAGATTTTACTCATAGACTTCCAGTAGATGCAAAAAATTGACAGGTAAAAAAATGCACATGCTTTTTCAGTGCGTAAACGCATCAAAAGTGGATGTAATCCACATCTAAGGATGTCAATAAAGTTTTGTTAAAGTCAAATAGCAGGAAGTATCAAAGACAAAGCAACTTTATTTAAGGCATGAAACACCAAAAAAAAACGCAACATCAAAAACTGAATAAACGTAATTTACCTAATTTGCATAATAGGTGCAGAAATAATGCTGAAATTCTGCAACATCAAAAACTCACCAAAAGCTCATTGTGTGAACGTAGCCTAAGGGGTACTTTGCACACTACGACATCGCAGCTGAGATGTCGGTGGGGTCAAATCGAAAGTGACGCACATCCAGCGTCGCTGTCGATATCGTAGTGTGCAAATCCTTTTACATACGATTAACGAGCGCAAAAGCGTCGGTATCGTATGATTGGTGTAGGGTCCGACATTTCCATAATTTAGCTGCAGCGACAGGTACGATGTTGTTCCTCATTCCTGCGGCAGCACACATCGCTGTGTGTGTAGCCGCAGGAGCGAGGAACATCTACCTGCGTCCCGGCTGCAATGCAGAAGGAAGGTGGTGGGCGGGATGTTTACGTTCCATTCATCTCCGACCCTCTGCTCCTATTGGTCGCCTGCTGTGTGACGTCACTGTGACGCCGGACGACCCGCCCCCTTAGGAAGGAGGCGGTTCGCCGGCCAGAGCGATGTCGTAGGGCAGGTAAGTGCATGTGAAGCAGCCGTAGCGATAATGTTCGCTACGGCAGCAATAACAATATATCGCTGCTGCGACGGGAGCGGGTACTATCGCACTCGACATCGCAAGCATCGGCTTGCGATGTCATAGAGTACAAGGTACCCCTAACACATGCAGATCTTGTCTGCGGATGAATGTGGATTTGTTACCAAATCTGCAACTGAAATTTTCCACAATATGTGAACATAGCTTTAAAGGGGTATTCCTATCTCCAAGATCCTATCCCAGTATGTAGTAGGTTTAATAATAATAATAATATTAGCAAATACCTTCAATTAGAAATGTAGTATACTTCTTCTGATTCACTATGTAGGTCATGTGCAGGACATTGCAGGACCTTAGGTATCCATGGTTGCAAGCACACATATAGTCACAGTTAGTTGTGAGTGGTCGTAACCATGGATACCTAAGGTCCTGCAATGCCCTGCACATGAGGTAAGCTATATAGGGAATCTGAAGAAGTATATTACATATCTAATTTGAAGTATTTGCTAATGTTAATATTTTTGTACTTCATATTGGGATAGGATGGGTAGGGGCAGAACCATCACAGAGGGCATCATCGCGACTGGCCCGGGGCTTCAGGGGGCCCGTAGACCTCAGCCAATGGTGGCAGGCCCTGCGATCGCTATGGGGGCACCACCACTTCCTACCCCCACCAAGAATCGCACAATTGTATCGTTGCACTCCCTTTCTCATCATTCTCCTGCTATGTCTGTGCTCTGATGTGTCAGCACAGAGATGAAGAAACTGTGGACAAAAAAGCGCAATAGGGTCTTACCCCAATATATACGGGGTAGGAAGTAAGTGGTATTACTCACCAAATGAAGTTGTGAAAGTCACAACTCCTATACACGCAGGAAACTCCAGGTCATGGCAGCAGTCCCCAAAATGGCTGATAACAGATAGTAGTAGAGAAGGGTTTTCACGCCGCGCCAATGACCAATGATGAAAGTATTAAGATTAATGTTACTTTTATTTCATGCTCAGTTCAACGCGTTTCAGGAGCCCCAGCTCCCTTCTTGAGGACAGACAGGCAAAAGAACATCAAATCCCTATTGATTTGATGTTCTTTTGCCTGTCTGTCCTGAAGAAGGGAGCTGGGGCTCCTGAAATGCGTTGACCTGAGCATGAAATAAAAGTAACATTAATCTTAATACTTTCATCATTGGCACGGCGTGAAAACCCTTCTCTACTATCTGTTATCTGATGTGTCAGCACAGCAGAGCCCATGACATCACTACTGCGCGCTGTGCGGAACGGCAGAATAGTGGACACACTGGGGAGACCGAAGCAGCGGGGGAACAAGGAGAAGTGAGTATATGTATTTAATCATGCAAGACGATTATGGGGGTGCATTAAATGATATGGGGGATGCATGCTAATTATATGGAGGAATATGGAGGCTGCATAATGGTATATGGGGGCTACATAATACTATATTGGGGCTGTATGATATTATATGTGGGCTGTATAATATTATATGGGGGCTACATAATACTATATGGGGCTATATCATACTATATGGAGGAATATGGGGGTGCATTATAATACATGAAAGACTATGGAGAGTGTACTATAATATATGGAGGACTATGGGGGTGTATGATAATATATGGAGGACTATGGGGGTGTATTATAATATATGGAGGAATATGATGAGTGCATTATAAAATATGGAGGACTATGGGAGGTGTATTATAACATTGAGAACTATGGGGTGCATTATACTATATGGGGGACTATGGGGAGTGCATTATAATATATGAAGGACTATAAAGGTGCATTATAATATATGGAGGACTATGAGATGCATTATAATATCGGATATTATATTGGGATATTGGAGTATGGGAAAGCTGGGTGCTGAGATTAAGAGCCAAGTGTCAGCGTTATTATCCGGTACCCCAAGATGGGCTAGGATGGGGGGGCAGGTTCAAATTTTTCACCGAAGCCCTTTGAATTGTAGTTACACCACTGGAAATGGGAATAACCCTTTAATGTTCCTCATGATTTTAGTGGTTATGTAGCATGCTGGCTATACGTAAGGGGAGCATAGAAACAATTACAATAGGGAGTACAGTAAATACACAAAAGAGATTCCCTACTTGTGCTGATCACCGCTCCCTCTTGGGACACGTTAACCAGCACTTATTTGCCACTAGCTGTGCCTTATAGGAAAGAACAGCTGCTTGGTCCTCATCCATCGCTCCTGTCTTTTGATTGATACTATAAGGATATCCAGTGATAAAGGAAGCACAGCTTTGCTCTTCATGTAGGTGGGCTATGTCCCCTCATCTACAAGGGCCACATAGTGTTGACTAATCCTTGAGCAGCACCTTAAATGTGATCAGATCTTAAATTATTACATATGTGTCCATTGCATAGATTTTTGAGAATTAAATCCATAATTTCTGAAGAACTCAACCAGACATGTATTTTCTATTACATTTTCTTACAAGCTATGAAGCAAAAACAGGACAGGATCCTGAAAGATGCCTAAGTGCTCCTTGTGTGCCTTCAATTTCTTGGTAGAATTGTAGATTACAGTAAGGACACTGCATTGTGGATGTGTATTGTGTGTGTGTGTGTGTGTGTCTGTGTGTGTCTGTGTGTGTGTGTGTCTGTGTGTGTCTGTGTGTGTCTGTGTGTGTCTGTGTGTGTGTCTGTGTGTGTGTGTGTGTGTGTGTGTCTGTGTGTGTCTGTGTGTGTGTGTCTGTGTGTGTGTCTGTGTGTGTGTGTGTGTGTCTGTGTGTGTGTCTGTGTGTCTGTGTGTGTGTGTGTGTCTGTGTGTCTGTGTGTCTGTGTGTCTGTGTGTGTGTGTGTGTGTGTCTGTGTGTCTGTGTGTCTGTGTGTGTGTGTGTGTCTGCGTGTGTGTGTGTGTGTGTGTGTGTGTCTGTGTGTCTGCGTGTCTGTGTGTGTGTTCATGCTCAAGTTGTTGAAAGAAGCCTCTGTAGATTGTCACCATTCTTTTGCCTTTGCTTAGTCTTGATAATCACGTTTTGACATTTTCATTCTTGTATAATAGTTCCCACAACTCCATGCACTGCAGTATTTCAATATCTGGCCTCACCTGGTATATCTCATCTTTTGGGATCATGAAAAGCCAATCAGTGAAGACGGTACACAGATAGAACTGAAGGATACAGGCTGATGGAGTAATACAGAACTTCACAGGGGGCATTTCCTTATATTCCCGACAATAAAGGCCTAGAGTAGGCGTTTATTAGCTGGCTGAGGACCATGGGAGATGTAGTTCTATAGAACAGCTTGAAGGCCAAAGGTTGTCTGTCTATAGGTAACTCTGCATGGTCTGTGGGGCTTCAAGAGATCTCATTAAGACATGAATGGGCCATGACACATGCACGGTATCGGGAGGCTCTGCACTCCCATTACCACGTCTGACCATCGACTGAAAATCTCATTGACAAACAGAATAATAGGAAACCTTCCCAGCAGTCAGGACAGCTCACCACCACAGAACCAGCGGTGGCCTAGCTCTGTGACAAGCCGTTCCAGCACCCGAGGGCCCCCAGTCGGCTGACACCAGCTGTGGCCGCTGAACACCACTTCACACTGGAATAACAAGTGTTCATCACCGTTCTTCCCCTCTCTGGATTTCCATGCATCACTAAATGCAGGAATACAGATACGTGAAGGCATGCTTCAATCCAACCCGGAGAGAGCTGGGGGTGAGTGCACAGGGGCTTTACTCTATATCAACCCTTAAATGCAGG
The DNA here is from genome assembly GCF_048569485.1 of Anomaloglossus baeobatrachus. Classification (NCBI taxonomy): domain Eukaryota; kingdom Metazoa; phylum Chordata; class Amphibia; order Anura; family Aromobatidae; genus Anomaloglossus; species Anomaloglossus baeobatrachus. Next base: position 88,355,068 of record NC_134361.1, read on the forward strand.
GATGTCAGTGTTCTCATGGCAGCTGCAATCTCTCCAGATCATCATATAGGTTGCTATATAATCTTACACCATGTCTGTACAAAGTGTATATGGCTGACCCCGGATATTCTTTGTGCAGGTTGAAACCCTAGTAACCCTGAAGTGTCTGCGTCTCCTTATAGTGCCTGTTCTACTGTCATTTATCTCTTCTGTTTCTCAGTTAAAGAAGCTGAGTGTTGATGGGCAATGCAAATAAAGCGGTAAACGTAAACTGACCCCTATATAGTTAAATGAAATAAAAACAAAAACTTTAATTGTAAGATTTTTAATATTTATTTGGGATTTAGACTGGAATGACATTTGAGTGTTAACCTCTCTTAAAGGGAACCTGTTATGTAAACAAACACTATTAACCTATAGATATAGGGTTAATCCAGTTAATAGCGTCCTAACACCATGCAGCTGTTGTATTGAATGCTCCACTGTCGGGAGAAAATGTCCTTTATTCCTCTCAGCAGCCTCAGACTTTGGCCGGAGTCACACTTGCGAGTGCCTCGCGTGTAACTCGCGCGAGTCTCTCATTGAATCACCCGGCACGGCTGCACACTCTCCTGACAGGAGCAGGTCAGTAGCATGTATCTCTATGCAACTCAGACGCTCCTGTCCAGAGAGTGTGCAGCCGTGCCGGGTGATTCAATGAGAGACTCGCGCGAGTTACACGCGAGGCACTCGCAAGTGTGACTCTGACCTTTCAGTCATCTGGGTGCGGGTTCAGTCACCACTCAGTATATAGTGAATGGCAGCTGTATCCATGACCCCGCCACTGACTGACAGCCAGCTCTGTACTGATGCACTGCTGAGCATAGCTGCAGGCTAATAGCAATCTGTCGCCATGCAGCTGTTGTATTGAGTGCCCCGCTGCTGGGAGGAAATTACCTTTATTCCTCTTGCCAGCCTCTGGCTTTCAGTCATCGGGGTGTGGATTCAGTCACAGCTCAGTACATAGTGAGTTGCATCTGTAACCACGACCCCGGCGTTGACTGACAGCCAGATCTGTACTGGTAAACCACTGAGCATATCTGCAGGTTAATAGCCTTCTAACATCATGCAGCTATTGTATTAAGAGCCTAGCTCTTGGGAGGAAATGTCCTTTATTACTCTTGGCAGCCTTGAGCTCTCAGTCATCGAGGTGTGACTTCTGTCACCGCTCAGTACATAGTGAGTGGCAGCTGTATCCGCGACCCTGGCACTGGCTGACAGCCATCTCTGTACTGATGCACTGCTGAGCATAGTTGCAGGCTAATAGCATTCTGTTGCCATGCAGCTGTTGTATTGAGATCCCCACTGCTGGGAGGAAATTACCTTTATTCTTCTCAGCAGCCTCCGGCTTTCAGTCACAGCTCAGTACATAGTAAGTGGCGGCTGTAATCAGGACGTGGCACTGACAGACAGCTGGCAGTGCCACGCTGAGCATATCTGCAGGGTAATATAATTTTTTACATTAGGTTCCCTTTGTTCCTTTCACCTTTTCTCTTATAATATTTTTTTGACATTTGTCTCAATTAAAGAAGTCAAGGGTTTTTTCCTCTTTTAGGACATTGGATGACAAACGCTCCAAAATAACAAACAGCGAGTACACACCCTCCTCGGTGCCAGCACTGGCTCGCCGTCACTGCTTGGCTCTTGGTGATTTGGCTGCTGCAGTGACGTCATGCCCACAGTGCACATCACCACTGAGCATTGCCTTTCATGCCATCTACCTCGACACAGACACTGAGCTCAGTGCTTGGCTACAGTTGTTGACGTGTTTTACACTGCTGCAGCCCAAAAAAATAGGAGCTGCTGCATGTTAGTTGGCACTGGACCTGAGTAGGATGAATAGCTGCTCTTTTTATTATATTGCAGCAGTGCTTGGGGACCACGTAGAAAATTTCTTTAAAAAAGACCTTTCACCAAATTTTTCATTTTGAACTGGACACATGATAATAATGGCTGTAGAGCGGAACATTTTTGTTCTTTTCTTTTTTTAATTTCACCTCTCCATTGCAGATATTGAAAATCAAAGTATTTGGTACCTAATTAATTAACTCTTAAGTTCAAGTGAGCGTTGTAGTTATAATTGGGGTGTGTACTTCTTCTCCGTGTATGATAACGTCTAACCACAAGCAGGCAGCAACAGTCAAACAAAAGAATATGCCAGCACCATAGCTATATAACACTATCTCTGCCTTCTCTGTGGGAGGCTTCTTTATGGGCCGTTTCTGACAGTCTGCTCCCCGTTCTGCATCTGGATGATTTTATGCAGCTACTTACTATTCAATGACATTTTAGAATATTGTTGCATAGTAACATGCAGACTGTCAAGATGTTTAAGCCCTTAACGACTCATGACGTACTGGGTACGTCATGGATCGTGTGCCGGTAAGCCCCGCCCCCTGCCGCCGGCAGGCGGCCGCAATCCGCGCACATATCAGCTATTATCAACAGCTGACATGTGTGCCTGCTAGCCTCGGGTGGAATCGCTTCCACCCGCGGCCATTAACCCCTTACATTTCGCTGCCAAAATCTGGCAACAATATGTATATGGGCGCCGCCATGACAGTCACTTACCCCGTCCCCACCGGAAGTCACGTGACATGATCACGTGACTTTCGGTGGTTGCCATGGTAGCACAGGGTCATGTGATGACGCCTGTAGCTAACATGACTCACTTCCTCTCAATGCCGGAATACAGCCGGCATTGAAAGTGAAGCAGCAAATCTGCAGTTCTCAGCTCTGTAGCTGAGATCTGCAGATAATGCAGAGCGATTGGATTGCTGATCGCTATAGCCCCCCAGGGGGACTAGTAAAATAAAAAAACATTTTTTTAAAAAATTATAAAAAAAACCCTAAAAGTTCAAATCACCCCCCTTTCACCCCATTGAAAATTAAAGGGTTAAAAAAATACACACATATTTGGTATCGCTGCGTTCAGAAATGCCCGATCTATCAAAATATAAAATCAATGAATCTGATCAGTAAACGGCGTAGCGACAAAAAATTCCAAACGCCAAAATTACGTTTTTTGGTCGCAGCAAATTTTGCGCAAAATGCAATAACAGGCGATCAAAACGTAGCATCTGCGCAAAAATGGTACCGTTAAAAACGTCAGGTCGAGACGCAAAAAATAAACCATCACTAAGCCATAGATCCCGAAAAATGAGAACGCTACGGGTTTTGGAAAATGGCGCAAAACGTGCGCCACTTTTTTTGGACAAGCTTGTGAATTTTTTTTAACCCCTTAGATACAAGTAAACCTATACATGTTTGGTGTCTACAAACTCGCACTGACCTGAGGCATCACATAGATACCTCAGTTTTACCACATAGTGAACACAGTGAATAAAATATCCCAAAAACTATTTTACGATCACACTTTTTTGCAATGTTTCCGCATTTGGAATTATTTTTGCCGTTTTCCAGTACACTATATGGTAAAACTTATGGTTTCATTTAAAAGTACAACTCGTCCCGCAAAAAACAATATGCCCTCATATGGCAAGATTGATGGAAAAATAAAAAAGTTACGCCTCGGAAGAAGGGGAGCAAAAAACAAAACCGCAAAAACGGAAAGTGCCCGGGGGCTGAAGGGGTTAATATCTATTGGCGGTTCACAAGTACAAGTAAATACATGAGGAAAATGATACAATGTCACGTCTCTCACTGAAGTGTTCAGTAGTTTAGAAATTCTTTTGTAACCAATGCCATCAGTATCTTTTGCAACAATAAGGTTGCAAAGATCTTGAGACAGCTCACTGGTTTTACCCAGCATGAGATGTTTCTTGTGTGGCATCTTAGTAATGAGACTTCTTTTTATAGTCCATCAGTTGAACCAGCTGATATTATTTTTCACTAAGTGGCAGGATTGCTTTCTAATTACTGATAGAATTCAGTTAGTATTATGACTTTACATGGCTTTTTGAACCTCTCTTTCTTAATATGGTCAATACTTTTCCCATGTGTCATTTCTCATTATTACATATCACTAAATTTATGGACAGCTATGATTTGATTTCTTTGCCTGTGTGAATTGGATGGGTTGTACTAATATCTGTTGAGAAATTCCTGTCAATAGCATCTTTAGAAACATTTAGTTACAAAATTGGTGACGTGTTCAATACTTATTTCACACAATGCATATACAGTATACACCAGACCTGGGCAAGGGGCGGCCCGCGGGCCACATCCGGCCCGCCTACTCTCTGTGACCGGCCCGCCTGGCTCCGGGCGTCCTTGCTGGCCGGTCACTGATGAGGGCAATCTGACCTGTTGTCCGGAGCTCCAGGCTCCGGGCGGCCCGTGGTCAGATTGCCCTCATCACACGCTGCGTGCCGGCAGGGAACAGAGGACAGATACTGCAGCACCGCACAGTGCAGCAGCGGAACGCAGGAATCTGTCCTCTGTTTCCTGCCGGCACTTTCTCTGTGACACACACACGCGCGCCCTGATGTCGTCAGTACGGCGCGCGTGTGTGTCATTTGAAAAGTTCCCGACCCGGCAGGAGAAGAAGATGCAGCAGCCGGAGCCCGTACGGAGAGAGGAAGCAGCTCAGCGGGGAGCCGTACAAGAGAAGAAGGATGTCAGCGGGAGCCCGTACGGAGGTGCCTGAGGAGGGAAAGGTGAGTGGTGACTAGTAACCTGAGGGGACAATGGGGGGAGTGGAGGGGAGGGGGGGGGGTAACTGGTGAGTAATATTTGGGTGTAGTGATGTAGTATATGGCAATGTAGTTTTACAGGTGTAGTATATAGGGGTCTAGTGATGTATATGTGGATATAGTGATGTATATTACAAGTGTATATAGGGGTGTAGTGATGTATATTACAAGTGTATATAGGGGTGTAGTGATGTATATTACAGGTGTATATAGGGGTGTAGTGATGTATATTACAGGTGTATATGGGGGTGCAGTGATGTATATTACAGGTGTATATAGGGGTGTAGTGATGTATATTACAGGTGTATATAGGGGTGTAGTGATGTATATTACAGGTGTATATGGGGGTGCAGTGATGTATATTACAGGTGTATATAGGGGTGTAGTGATGTATATTACAGGTGTATATGGGGGTGCAGTGATGTATATTACAGGTGTATATAGGGGTGTAGTGATGTATATTACAGGTGTATATGGGGGTGCAGTGATGTATATTACAGGTGTATATGGGGGTGTAGTGATGTATATTACAGGTATATATGGGGGTGAAGTGATGTATATTACAGGTGTATATGGGGTGCAGTGATGTATATTACAGGTGTATATGGGGGTGTAGTGATGTATATTACAGGTGTATATGGGGGTGCAGTGATGTATATTACAGGTGTATATGGGGGTGCAGTGATGTATATTACAGGTGTATACACGGGTGTAGTGATGTATATTACAGGTGTATATGGGGGTGCAGTGATGTATATTACAGGTGTATATGGGGGTGTAGTGATGTATATTACAGGTATATATGGGGGTGAAGTGATGTATATTACAGGTGTATATGGGGTGCAGTGATGTATATTACAGGTGTATATGGGGTGCAGTGATGTATATTACAGGTGTATATGGGGGTGTAGTGATGTATATTACAGGTGTATATGGGGGTGCAGTGATGTATATTACAGGTGTATATAGGGGTGTAGTGATGTATATTACAGGTGTATATAGGGGTGTAGTGATGTATATTACAGGTGTATATAGGGGTGTAGTGATGTATATTACAGGTGTATATAGGGGTGTAGTGATGTATATTACAGGTGTATATAGGGGTGTAGTGATGTATATTACAGGTGTATATAGGGGTGTAGTGATGTATATTACAGGTGTATATAGGGGTGTAGTGATGTATATTACAGGTGTATATGGGGGTGCAGTGATGTATATTACAGGTGTATATAGGGGTGTAGTGATGTATATTACAGGTGTATATGGGGGTGTAGTGATGTATATTACAGGTGTATATGGTGGTGTAGTGATGTATATTACAGGTGTATATGGGGATTGTTTGTGTATATATGTATATAGCGTGTGCGTGTGTGTATGTATGTGTGCGTGCGTGCAGAGAGAAAAGCCCGTAACTGCGAGTGGTACTGGAGTTACATCGGATACCACGTGCTCTCTCCCCGCCCCCTGCAGCGCCATACCACCATTACAGGGCCTGATTGCGTTTCTCCGGTACCTGTTTGCATACATGTGACAGGTACCGGAGAAAACACGAATCTGTGAAATAAAAAGATTTTCCATATTTAGCTGCTTTCTTCAGCTCTGCTGCCTCCCGTTCCTGACCACTGCTCATTCATTGATTATTCACCGCACTCAGGACCTGGAAGCCGGAGCATCGCGATGACAGCACCGGGCACAGCACCGTTGAGGACATCACCGCAGGGACAGGTGAGTATTCTGCAAGCACAGAGACCTCCAGGAGGTCATCAGAGTTTCCAATGAACTTTGATGACCATCCTGCGACACTCACGCTACAGCTTCATGGGTTCATCAGAGTTCATTGGGAACTGTGACGAGTCCCCGAGATGCTCCGGCTTCCAGGTTCTCAACATACACACACACCTGTATACTCACCCAGCGATGCGGTCCCCAGCGCTGTCCCTGCTTCCAGCTGCTCACTGCAGTGAATATTCAGTGAGTATAATTACCAGCGATAAGGAGCGGGAGGCAGCAGAGCCAGAGGCAGCAGAGCCAGAGACAGCAGCGCTGGAGAGAGGTAAATATAGAAAATCTTTTTATTAAAAAGACCCGTGTTTTCTCTGGTATTTGTCACACTGATGTCACACAGATCACATCAGTGTGCGATCCGTGTGACACCCGTGCTGCCAGAGAAAAAAAGGACATGTGTGCGTGTGTGTATGCAGGGCCACGAGGGGTCACACAGTCCGTAACTTACTGTTTGTATATGAAGGGATAGTATATATGCTATATACAGTATTGAGTAAAACTGAGTTAATTATATTAGTCCGGCCCTCTAAAACCATCCCAATTTCTCATGCGGCCCCATGGGAAAATTAATTGCCCACCTCTGGTATACACCCTTTCAATAAAAAATAGGTTGTGCTATGCCTCAAAATGCAAATATGTCTGTCACTGGAACCCTGAATACACAATGCTCAATGTGTTATCAGAATAAATAAATTCACCCTATACTGTGCCACTGAGTAAACATTGCTCCACATTTTGGTCCCTAGATAAATGATTAGCCAGTGTGTCCTCTTAATACAAGTGCATCTCAATTAATTAGAATTTCATCAAAAAGTTAAATTTATTTTAGTAATTTAAATAGAGAAACACATATTATATAGAGTCATTACACACAGAGGGATCTATTTCAAGTGTTTATTTCTGTTACTGTTGATGATTGTGGCTTACAGCCAATGAAAATCCAAAAGTCAGTATCTCAGAAAATTAGACTAATTAACACAAAACACCTGCAAAGGCTTCCTAAGCATTTAAAATGGTCCCTTAGTCTGGTTCAGTATTCTACACAATCATGGGAAGACTGCTGACTTGAGAGATGTCCAGAAGGCAGTCATTGACACATCCCACAAGGAGGGTAAGCAACAAAAGGTCATTGCTAAAGAAGCTGGCTGCTCACAGAGTGCTGTATCCAAACATATGAATGGGAAGTTGAGTGGAAGGAAAAAGTGTGGTAGAAAGAGGTGCACAAGCAACTGGGATAACCGCAGACTTGATAGAATTGTTAAGAAAAGGCCATTCAAAAATATATTATACTGCTGTGTGTATGGGGGGGTCTATAATGCTGGGGTTATTCTTTTGTTGGGATATGGTGGCTATAATACAGGGAATGCCTTTGGTGGGATTTGGGGGGTCTCCTGTGGTAAGATTTTTTTTGGTGGGTGCGATGTTTTAGGGATGTCTGTCATGTAGTCTTTGGGAGTGGGTGATGCTGGGGAATGCCGGTGGTGAGATTTTGTGGGTCTATAATGCTGTGGGTATGCTTGCAGTGGAAATTTAGGAGTCTATGGTGCCTGCCTGTGGTGGGATTTGGGTGTGTGCAGTGCATAGGGGGAGCCACTTTCGGAATTTTTTGGAATTGAGGTGTGTGCAATGGTGGAGGATTACTGTGATGGGATTGTATTTAGGTGTATAATACTAGGGACAGCTCTCTTATAGCCCTTCTACCCAGGGATAGCTCTCTTATAGCCCTTCTACCCAGGGATAGCTCTCTTATAGCCCTTCTACCCAGGAATAGCTCTCTTATAGCCCTTCTACCCAGGGTCAGCTCTCTTATAGCCCTTCTACCTAGGAACAGCTCTCTTATAGCCCTTCTACCCAGGGACAGCTCTCTTATAGCCCTTCTACCTAGGAATAGCTCTCTTATAGCCCTTCTACCCAGGGACAGCTCTCTTATAGCCCTTCTACCTATGAACAGCTCTCTTATAGCCCTTCTACCCAGGGACAGCTCTCTTATAGCCCTTCTACTAGGGACAGCTCTCTTATAGCCCTTCTACCCAGGGATAGCTCTCTTATAGCCCTTCTACCCAGGGATAGCTCTCTTATAGCCCTTCTACCCAGGGATAGCTCTCTTATAGCCCTTCTACCCAGAGATAGCTCTCTTATAGCCCTTCTACTAGGGACAGCTCTCTTATAGCCCTTCTACCCAGGGATAGCTCTCTAATAGCCCTTCTACCCAGGGATAGCTCTCTTATAGCCCTTCTACCCAGGGATAGCTCTCTTATAGCCCTTCTACTAGGGACAGCTCTCTTATAGCCCTTCTACCCAGGGATAGCTCTCTTATAACCCTTCTACCCAGGGATAGCTCTCTTATAGCCCTTCTACCCAGGGATAGCTCTCTTATAGTACTTCTACCCAGGGATAGCTCTCTTATAGCCCTTCTACCCAGGGATAGCTCTCTTATAGCCCTTCTACTAGGGACAGCTTTCTTATAGCCCTTCTACCCAGGGACAACTCTCTTATAGCCCTTCTACCCAGTGACAGCTCTCTTATAGCCCTTCTAACCAGGGACAGCTCTCTTATAGCCCTTCTACCCAGGAACAGCTCTCTTATAGCCCTTCTACCCAGGGACAGCTCTCTTATAGCCCTTCTAACCAGGGACAGCTCTCTTATAGCCCTTCTACCCAGGGACAGCTCTCTTATAGCCCTTCTAACCAGGGACAGCTCTCTTATAGCCCTTCTACCCAGGGACAGCTCTCTTATAGCCCTTCTACCCAGGGATAGTTCTCTTATAGCCCTTCTACCCAGGGACAGCTCTCTTATAGCCTTTCTACCCAGAGCCAGCTGTCATATGGACCCTAGCCAGTTTGTGCATTGCAGTCCATGCTCATACTGTGTTGCATGAAGATCTGCATGAGCCCTTAAAATTACAAGCAACCCTTTGAAGGCAATCACAATGCTGATGTGGCCGTCTGTAAAAATGGTTTTGACACCCCTCCTCCATTGATTAGCAGCTTTCTTCCTCTGCACAGTGTACACACAAAGCTGCTAATCAGTGGTGTGGGTGGAGCTATACAGAGCTCAGCATTCAGATATCTGCTGCAGATGAAACAGTGATTTAATCAAAAACGGCAGCAAGCTTCTTGGTAAATGACACATCCCTAGAATCAGGGTCTCTTCCCCTACATCATGCTGCACTTAGATATGGTAGAAAAAACCTAGTGACAGATTTTCTTTAATATGTAACTAGCCACTGTGCCCCCCCCATTGCACGCCTGCGTCATAGAAATGTGCTGAGCAGTGAGGCAGGGAGCCAGATAGATATGGCTTCTGCAGCGCCACTGATATATTCAACCCCATCCACGTAAGGATGTTGAAGAAATTGGATGCCTATCAGTGGCACCGCAATAAGCCAAAATGCATCCCGCTCTACAGTCAAGAAAATGCTGATAGAGGGTTTGAAAAAACCTTGTAAAGCCAGAAAACGATATAGTTGATACATTGTATACAATTGTATACAATGTATCAATAGAGACATAACTTGGAAATTGTGGTCTGGATGCAAAAAATGAAACAGGCCCCAGCTACTCCTATAGTACCTGCCATCTTTGTATGCAGGAAAGGGGCTTTTGACACTTTTGCAGGCCATATTGTCTGGAAAGCCATACATGTCTGCAATGTATTGTGTTATGTCAAATGTTTACACCTCGCTTCATGGAGGAACCTAATCAGAACCTAATCCGGCTGCTCAGTATTATAGAATCACCCCCTATTACTAGCCGGCAGACAGAGGACAGATTACCGCGGAGTGCTGCGGCATTGAATCAGCCCGTGAGATAGTCGTGGGGCTTAACAAATCAATCCTATTTGAATGTATATGAAGATATGATTTTGCTGGGATATTTTTGCCAAGACAGCCGCACATTTCACACATAATTCTTTTTGGGCTAGCTGTTCTGATCTTTTTTTCCTGAGAAGGAATGATGGTTTATTTGCATGTCATGCCACCCATGACCACCTGCACCCGTTCACAGTGCCTGTGTGAGTAATTGATAACACTGACTGAAGGGAAGGAGGCACGCACTGGCATAATAGCATTACATGAAAATAAAAACAATTAGTGGAATGATTGTAATCCAAATATAATTGAAAACACACGCTGGGCCGCGCTTGTTGGGGGCTGCTCTGATTACAACAGCAAGATCCTCGTTCCTTTGGTTCGCATCGCAGGAATGTGTTATATTATTTTAGGTTGTAGCAGAATGCGGTTTACAGCATTGAAATCATTATGTATCGTAATAATAAAAAGGGGTCAATGTAAAGGGTCAGGGGACAAAAAGAATAAACAGGAGGACAATGTCTATTGGCTACAATGGTTGGTATGTTAACATATATATATATATATATATATATATATATATATATATATATATATATAATGTATATACAGTTGAAACCAGAAGTTTCAATCCACTATCTATCAAGGCACATACAGTGCCTACAGGTAGTATTCAACCCCCTGCAGATTTAGCAGGTTTGATAAGATGCAAATAAGTTAGAGCCTGCAAACTTCAAACAAGAGCAGGATTTATTAACAGATGCATAAATCTTACAAACCAACAAGTTATGTTGCTCAGTTAAATTTTAATACATTTTCAACATAAAAGTGTGGGTCAATTATTATTCAACCCCTAGGTTTAATATTTTGTGGAATAACCCTTGTTTGCAATTACAGCTAATAATCGTCTTTTATAAGACCTGATCAGGCCGGCACAGGTCTCTGGAGTTATCTTGGCCCACTCCTCCATGCAGATCTTCTCCAAGTTATCTAGGTTCTTTGGGTGTCTCATGTGGACTTTAATATTGAGCTCCTTCCACAAGTTTTCAATTGGGTTAAGGTCAGGAGACTGACTAGGCCACTGCAACACCTTGATTTTTTTCCCTCTTGAACCAGGCCTTGGTTTTCTTGGCTGTGTGCTTTGGGTCGTTGTCTTGTTGGAAGATGAAATGACGACCCATCTTAAGATCCTTGATGGAGGAGCGGAGGTTCTTGGCCAAAATCTCCAGGTAGGCCGTGCTATCCATCTTCCCATGGATGCGGACCAGATGGCCAGGCCCCTTGGCTGAGAAACAGCCCCACAGCATGATGCTGCCACCACCATGCTTGACTGTAGGGATGGTATTCTTGGGGTCGTATGCAGTGCCATCCAGTCTCCAAACGTCACGTGTGTGGTTGGCACCAAAGATCTCGATCTTGGTCTCATCAGACCAGAGAACCTTGAACCAGTCTGTCTCAGAGTCCTCCAAGTAATCATGAGCAAACTGTAGACAAGCCTTGACATGACGCTTTGAAAGTAAAGGTACCTTACGGGCTCGTCTGGAACGGAGACCATTGCGGTGGAGTACGTTACTTATGGTATTGACTGAAACCAATGTCCCCACTGCCATGAGATCTTCCTGGAGCGCCTTCCTTGTTGTCCTTGGGTTAGCCTTGACTCTTCGGACAAGCCTGGCCTCGGCACGGGTGGAAACTTTCAAAGGCTGTCCAGGCCGTGGAAGGCTAACAGTAGTTCCATAAGCCTTCCACTTCCGGATGATGCTCCCAACAGTGGAGACAGGTAGGCCCAACTCCTTGGAAAGGGTTTTGTACCCCTTGCCAGCCTTGTGACCCTCCACGATCTTGTCTCTGATGGCCTTGGAATGCTCCTTTGTCTTTCCCATGTTGACCAAGTATGAGTGCTGTTCACAAGTTTGGGGAGGGTCTTAATTAGTCAGAAAAGGCTGGAAAAAGAGATAATTAATCCAAACATGTGAAGCTCATTGTTCTTTGTGCCTGAAATACTTCTTAATACTTTAGGGGAACCAAACAGAATTCTTGTGGTTTGAGAGGTTGAATAATAAATGACCCTCTGAATAAACTTTTCACAATTTAAAAAAAAAAAATAAAAAAAGAAATAACATTCTTTTTTGCTGCAGTGCATTTCACACTTCCAGGCTGATCTACAGTCCAAATGTCACAATGCCAAATTAATTACGAATGTGTAAACCTGCTAAATCTGCAGGGGGTTGAATACTACTTGTAGGCACTGTATGCATCTTCTTCTCACTATCTGACATGAAATTAGAATTTCCCATTTTAGGTCAATTAGGAACCAAAATTATTTATATTTGCCAAATGCCACAATAATGAGAGAGAGAATGTTTTGAGCCATTTGTATTACTTTCTGCCTTGTTCATCTGTACAAACAATTATACACAAGTACAAACAAGATGGGAGTGTCCAGCCATCATACTGCTCAGGAAGGAGGTTCTGTGTACCACAGATGAACGTGCTTTAGTCAGACATGTACATATCAACCCAAGAACAAAAGCAAAAGGCCTTGTGAAGATGCTGGCGGAAGCTGGTAAGATATATGTAACCACTGATAAATATTATATTCGTCCAAATAGTTTTGTTGTCAAATAATAGCACAAAACTTTGCAGATATCATTGCCCATTGTCAGACTGAGGTGTCACAGGCCTACCAGTTACAAGCACTCTAGAGGTAGACTGTTCATTTACATGCAAATATTACACCACACTAATTCCCAGTTTACCTGTTCTTCTATAGAATAATACACTGAGATACATAAATGGATAAATAAATGAGGGGATGCTGCCTTTCTTGATATATAGTAAATCAAGTGTACTGTGCCAACTCTGCTCATGTATAGGGGTAATGGCCCACTCTGGCACATGACCGGGCAGCATGTTTAAGCTGTCAGGTTTTTTTTTTAAAGTGGATACATCGAGAGTATATAAATAAAATGTATTACAGCTGCGCCATGTGAAATTCCTTATAGGGGTCATCCACTTCTAGACAACCTTTTTTTTAAATGTGCCCCCCCCCATCAGTATGCTTAATAATATATGAACAAAACATTCTGTCTCTAAATGCTGTGTCCCTGACATTGTTTATGGCATGTGAATGCTGCAGCTAATCAGTAGCTGCCAATTGGTTGTAGTCTTCTCAATTCTGCAACATGGAACAATTGATGGATTGGTACGCGCTTATAGGATGCAGCACTCACATGACAAATTGTCACAAGATCAGTGGCGGAGAGCTCGAAGCTGGAGAGCCACCACCTTCACATTTATTACACCGCAAGCAAAACTAGTAGTCTGTAATGTGTGTGTATGTGATGCTTCAGTCTGTCTGTATACAGTAATATATATATATATATGAGACATGTTTACATGTTCAGTGCTTGGCTCGAGTGATTCAGCTCCATGAGCGCTGAGCTACAGGTAACACCTCCAGTCCTTTACCCATATAATCACCGTGCACATTGTCTTCTCATGATAAACAGCCATCATTAGCACAAAGAGAATTGATTATCAAGTTCTTCCTAGCTTATTAGTGTGGCACGCTCTATTTTTATAATGGGAAAGTAGATATTTGTAAGGATTTAAGATTTAAAGCAATATTACTTCACAAATAATGATATAATATTAGAATGAATGAATACAGAATTTACTGAAATACTCATATTTAATGTCATATAGTCGTAGGCCTTGTGCCAGCAGGCTTGTGTAGTACAAAGCCTACTACACTATAGCATTTTATTGTAGTAATGCTATACACTATAGCATTTTATAGTAGTAATGCTATACACTACAGCATTTTATAGTAGTAATGCTATACACTATAGCATTTTATAGTAGTAATGCTATACACTATAGCATTTTATAGTAGTAATGCTATACACTATAGCATTTTATAGTAGTAATGTTATACACTATAGCATTTTATAGTAGTAATGCTATACACTATAGCATTTTATAGTAGTAATGCTATACACTATAGCATTTTATAGTAATAATGCTATACACTATAGCATTTTATCGTAGTAATGTTATACACTATAGCATTTTATTGTAGTAATGTTATACACTGTAGCATTTTATAGTAGTAATGCTATACACTATAGTATTTTATAGTAGTAATGTTATACACCATAGCATTTTATCATAGTAATGTTATACACTATAGCATTTTATTGTAGTAATGTTATACACTGTAGCATTTTATAGTAGTAATGCTATACACTATAGCATTTTATAGTAGTAATGTTATACACTATAGCATTTTATAGTAGTAATGTTATACACTATAGCATTTTATAGTAGTAATGTTATATACTATAGCATTTTATAGTAGTAATGTTATACACTATAGCATTTTATAGTAGTAATGTTATACACTATAGCATTTTATAGTAGTAATGCTATACACTATAGCATTTTATTGTAGTAATGTTATACACTATAGAATTTTATTGTAGTAATGTTATACACTGTAGCATTTTATAGTAGTAATGCTATACACTATAGCATTTTATAGTAATAATGCTATACACTATAGCATTTTATAGTAGTAATGCTATACACTATAGCATTTTATAGTAGTAATGTTATACACTATAGCATTTTATAGTAGTAATGTTATACACTATAGCATTTTATAGTAGTAATGTTATACACTATAACATTTTATAGTAGTAATGTTATACACTATAGCATTTTATTGTAGTAATGTTATACACTATAGCATTTTATAGTAGTAATGTTATACACTATAACATTTTATAGTAGTAATGTTATACACTATAGCATTTTATTGTAGTAATGTTATACACTGTAGCATTTTATAGCAGTAATGCTATACACTATAGCATTTTATAGTAGTAATGTTATACACTATAGCATTTTATCGTAGTAATGTTATACACTATAGCATTTTATTGTAGTAATGTTATACACTGTAGCATTTTATAGTAGTAATGCTATACACTATAGCATTTTATAGTAGTAATGCTATACACTATAGCATTTTATAGTAGTAATGCTATACACTATAGCATTTTATAGTAATAATGCTATACACTATAGCATTTTATAGTAGTAATGCTATACACTATAGCATTTTATAGTAGTAATGTTATACACTATAGCATTTTATAGTAGTAATGTTATACACTATAACATTTTATAGTAGTAATGTTATACACTATAGCATTTTATTGTAGTAATGTTATATACTATAGCATTTTATAGTAGTAATGTTATACACTATAGCATTTTATCGTAGTAATGTTATACACTATAGCATTTTATAGTAGTAATGCTATACACTATAGCATTTTATAGTAGTAATGTTATACACTATAGCATTTTATCGTAGTAATGTTATACACTATAGCATTTTATAGTAGTAATGCTATACACTATAGCATTTTATAGTAGTAATGTTATACACTATAACATTTTATAGTAGTAATGTTATACACTATAGCATTTTATTGTAGTAATGTTATACACTATAGCATTTTATAGTAGTAATGTTATACACTATAGCATTTTATCGTAGTAATGTTATACACTATAGCATTTTATAGTAGTAATGCTATACACTATAGCATTTTATAGTAGTAATGTTATACACTATAACATTTTATAGTAGTAATGTTATACACTATAGCATTTTATTGTAGTAATGTTATATACTATAGCATTTTATAGTAGTAATGTTATACACTATAGCATTTTATCGTAGTAATGTTATACACTATAGCATTTTATAGTAGTAATGCTATACACTATAGCATTTTATAGTAGTAATGTTATACACTATAGCATTTTATCGTAGTAATGTTATACACTATAGCATTTTATAGTAGTAATGCTATACACTATAGCATTTTATAGTAGTAATGTTATACACTATAACATTTTATAGTAGTAATGTTATACACTATAGCATTTTATTGTAGTAATGTTATATACTATAGCATTTTATAGTAGTAATGTTATACACTATAGCATTTTATCGTAGTAATGCTATACACTATAGCATTTTATAGTAGTAATGCTATACACTATAGCATTTTATCGTAGTAATGTTATACACTATAGCATTTTATCGTAGTAATGTTATACACTATAGCATTTTATTGTAGTAATGTTATACACTATAGAATTTTATAGTAGTAATGTTATACACTATAGCATTTTATCGTAGTAATGTTATACACTATAGCATTTTATAGTAGTAATGCTATACACTATAGCATTTTATCGTAGTAATGTTATACACTATAGCATTTTATAGTAGTAATGTTATACACTATAGCATTTTATAGTTGTAATGTTATACACTATAGCACTTTATTGTAGTAATGTTATACACCATAGCTTTTTATAGTAGTAATGCTATACACTATAGCATTTTATAGTAGTAATGCTATACACTATAGCATTTTATCGTAGTAACGCTATACACTATAGCATTTTATAGTAGTAATGCTATACACCATAGCATTTTATAGTAGTAATGTTATACACTATAGCATTTTATAGTAGTAATGCTATACACCATAGCATTTTATCGTAGTAATGTTATACACTATAGCATTTTATAGTAGTAATGCTATACACCATAGCATTTTATCGTAGTAAAGCTATACACTATAGCATTTTATAGTAGTAATGCTATACACTATAGCATTTTATAGTAGTAATGTTATACACTATAGCATTTTATTGTAGTAATGTTATACACTATAGCATTTTATCGTAGTAATGTTATACACTATAGCATTTTATAGTAGTAATGCTATACACCATAGCATTTTATCGTAGTAATGTTATACACTATAGCATTTTATTGTAGTAATGTTATAGACTATAGCATTTTATAGTAGTAATGCTATACACTATAGCATTTTATAGTAGTAATGTTATACACTATAGCATTTTATCGTAGTAATGCTATACACTATAGCATTTTATAGTAGTAATGCTATACACCATAGCATTTTATCGTAGTAATGTTATACACTATAGCATTTTATTGTAGTAATGTTATACACTATAGCATTTTATAGTAGTAATGCTATACACTATAGTATTTTATAGTAGTAATGATATACACTATAGCATTTTATCGTAATAATGATATACACTATAGCATTTTATAGTAGTAATGCTATACACTATAGCATTTTATCGTAGTAATGTTATACACTATAGCATTTTATAGTAGTAATGCTATACACTATAGCATTTTATCGTAGTAATGTTATACACTATAGCATTTTATAGTAGTAATGTTATACATTATAGCACTTTATTGTAGTAATGTTATACACCATAGCTTTTTTTATAGTAGTAATGCTATACACTATAGCATTTTATAGTAGTAATGCTATACACTATAGCATTTTATCGTAGTAATGTTATACACTATAGCATTTTATAGTAGTAATGTTATACACTATAGCATTTTATCGTAGTAATGTTATACACTATAGCATTTTATAGTAGTAATGCTATACACTATAGCATTTTATCGTAGTAATGTTATACACTATAGCATTTTATAGTAGTAATGTTATACACTATAGCATTTTATAGTAGTAATGTTATACACTATAGCACTTTATTGTAGTAATGTTATACACTATAGCATTTTATAGTAGTAATGTTATACACTATAGCATTTTATAGTAGTAATGTTATACACTATAGCATTTTATAGTAGTAATGTTATACACTATAGCACTTTATTGTAGTAATGTTATACACTATAGCATTTTATCGTAGTAATGTTATACACTATAGCATTTTATAGTAGTAATGCTATACACTATAGCATTTTATCGTAGTAATGTTATACACTATAGCATTTTATAGTAGTAATGTTATACACTATAGCATTTTATAGTAGTAATGTTATACACTATAGCACTTTATTGTAGTAATGTTATACACCATAGCTTTTTATAGTAGTAATGCTATACACTATAGCATTTTATAGTAGTAATGCTATACACTATAGCATTTTATCGTAGTAACGCTATACACTATAGCATTTTATAGTAGTAATGCTATACACCATAGCATTTTATAGTAGTAATGTTATACACTATAGCATTTTATAGTAGTAATGCTATACACCATAGCATTTTATAGTAGTAATGTTATACACCATAGCATTTTATCGTAGTAATGTTATACACTATAGCATTTTATAGTAGTAATGCTATACACCATAGCATTTTATCGTAGTAAAGCTATACACTATAGCATTTTATAGTAGTAATGATATACACTATAGCATTTTATAGTAGTAATGTTATACACTATAGCATTTTATTGTAGTAATGTTATACACTATAGCATTTTATTGTAGTAATGTTATACACTATAGCATTTTATCGTAGTAATGTTATACACTATAGCATTTTATTGTAGTAATGTTATACACTATAGCATTTTATCGTAGTAATGTTATACACTATAGCATTTTATCGTAGTAATGTTATACACTATAGCATTTTATAGTAGTAATGTTATACACTATAGCATTTTATCGTAGTAATGTTATACACCATAGCATTTTATCGTAGTAATGTTATACACTATAGCATTTTATAGTAGTCATGTTATACACTATAGTATTTTATTGTAGTAATGTTATAGACTATAGCATTTTATAGTAGTAATGCTATACACTATAGTATTTTATAGTAGTAATGATATACACTATAGCATTTTATCGTAATAATGATATACACTATAGCATTTTATAGTAGTAATGCTATACACCATAGCATTTTATCGTAGTAATGTTATACACTATAGCATTTTATAGTAGTAATGCTATACACTATAGCATTTTATCGTAGTAATGTTATACACTATAGCATTTTATTGTAGTAATGTTATACACTATAGCATTTTATTGTAGTAATGTTATACACTATAGCATTTTATCGTAGTAATGTTATACACTATAGCATTTTATAGTAGTAATGCTATACACTATAGCATTTTATAGTAGTAATGTTATACACTATAGCATTTTATAGTAGTAATGTTATACACTATAGCATTTTATCGTAGTAATGTTATATACTATAGCATTTTATAGTAGTAATGTTATACACTATAGCATTTTATAGTAGTAATGCTATACACTATAGCATTTTATAGTAGTCATGTTATACACTATAGCATTTTATAGTAGTAATGTTATACACTATAGCATTTTATAGTAGTAATGTTATACACTATAGCATTTTATAGTAGTAATGTTATACACTATAGCATTTTATAGTAGTAATGTTATACACTATAGCATTTTATAGTAGTAATGTTATACACTATAGCATTTTATAGTAGTAATGTTATACACTATAGCATTTTATAGTAGTAATGCTATACACTATAGCATTTTATAGTAGTCATGTTATACACTATAGCATTTTATAGTAGTAATGCTATACACTATAGCATTTTATAGTAGTAATGTTATACACTATAGCATTTTATAGTAGTAATGTTATACACTATAGCATTTTATAGTAGTAATGCTATACACTATAGCATTTTATAGTAGTCATGTTATACACTATAGCATTTTATAGTAGTAATGCTATACACTATAGCATTTTATAGTAGTAATGTTATACACTATAGCATTTTATAGTAGTAATGTTATACACTATAGCATTTTATAGTAGTAATGTTATACACTGTAGCATTTTATAGTAGTAATGTTATACACTATAGCATTTTATTGTAGTAATGTTATACACTATAGCATTTTATAGTAGTAATGCTATACACTATAGCATTTTATAGTAGTAATGCTATACACTATAGCATTTTATAGTAGTAATGCTATACACTATAGCATTGTAGTGTATGGGACCTCTACTGTCACTGCTTCTAATATCATTTGCAGTGGATGACACACCTGGGGTGCAACCTGTCTATCCAGGAGGTAAGGGGGCCCACTTCTACCGTCAAAGCAGGTGGAATTGTGCAATGTGATAAGTTATTGGGTTGAAAAAGGGTCCATATATTGCTCTTGCACAGGGGCCCTTTTATGTCTGTTTCCATCAGTGATCATATATTATATATTAAGTATATTTAAGGAACTAAAACAAAGATTGTGCTTCATAGTATAAGCTGCTGCCTGGCGTTTCCATTCAGCAGTCTGCTGTAAGCATTGCTTTGGGCCCTACTCAAGATGGGAATATAACAGACCAGAATCTATGGCATTTCATGACACATTATCTTTGACTTCTGATAAGCATCAGTAATTCTGGTTCCTTGTTTCCAGCTGTATTTTCAGTGGTTTATGTAGATGCACTAGTTCTGTTAAAGGATATCTGTTAGTAGACAGTTTGTATTGTTTTTGCTATTTAATCTGAGAGCAACATAATGTAAGGGCAGAGAGTCTGATTCCAGAGATGTGTCACTTATTAGGCCGTGTGCTGTAGCTTCAATATAATTGGTGTTTTATCAGCAGGAGATTATCATTGCCAAGACTAGTTTGTGTGCAAGCCAGACATCTGTGTAACCCCACTCACCACCACTTATTGGCAGATTGCTGACAATGTACAGTATACACAGGAAGCTGTCAGTCAGTGTTGTGTGTGGAGTTGTTCACAGCTCAGTATTCTGAGCACTGCTAGATCTACAGCAGAGAAAACAAGCATTCTATGAAATCTAGACTAAGGCTAACTTTACTCCATCGCTATTTGTTGAGTTTTGACCCTACAGAATATTTGCACTTTATTTTACTTGCGTTTTTTCATATTTTTTTTTTGTGTGCATTTTTTTTACATGCGTTTGATCACGTTCTTGAGGCTGCATTTTTTTGTCTGTTTCATGCTTTAAAATAAGCTGCTTTGTTTTTGAAATCTCCTGGTATTGACACTTTTAGGTGTGGATTACATGCGTTTTTTATGCCTTTCCACTGTGGAAACGCGCTATAAAACACGTGTGCTTTTTCACCTTCGGATTTTCCACATCTAATGCAAGTTGATGGGATAACACAATAAAAACATCCTAAGCACGTACCCAAATCAGTTGAGTTAGTGACCCATCACTGTAATCAGGGTTTCTGCCGCTCATCATGCTGCTCTCTTACTACATAGCAAAAACCTGCTGACAGATTCCCTTTATTACGGTGATCATGTGTCTACGGTAATGACAATTGTACAGATCATGACGTCATATGCATCAGAATAGGGGAATCATGGCCTGGTGGGAGCCACATCACCTTAAAGGAACCTGTCAGATGCAATATGCACCCAGAACCACGAGCAGTTCTGGTTGTATATTGCTAATCCCTGCCTAACTGCACCTGTATCTAGTGGCGTAAATAAAGAGATCTATAGGAAAAGTATTTCTAAAGATCTTTTGTCTTATGCTAATGAGCGCAGGGACTAGTCCCATGGGTGTTATATCCCCGAGTAGTCCACCCTCTTAGCATGCCCACAGGGGTGTACTAACATGCTATTCAATGGAGCGTCACTAGCGGTGCCGCGCCTACCTGTATTCGCTGTGACCGCGCTTCTGGATGCCGGGCACTTCCGGTCATGCGCAGTATGAAGCCGGGTGTATGCGTCCCAGCTTCAGAGAGGTCTAGTGCACATGACCAGAAGTGCCGGGCATTCAGAGGCACGGTCACAGCAAACACAGGTACGCGCAGCACCGCTCATGACGGTGCATTGAATAGCATGTTAGTACACCTCTGTGGGCATGCTAAGAGGGCGGCTAGTCTGGGGATATAACGCCCTTGGGACTAGTCCCTGAGCTCATTAGGATATAATATACGATCTTTAGAAATACTTTTTCTAAACATCTCTTTATGTGTACTACGAGATACAGGGACAGTTAGGCAGGGATTAGTAATATGAACTGCTCGTGGTTCTGAGTGCATATTGCACCTGACGGGTTCCCATTAAGAATTTATATTCTGTTTTTTAGCTATATATCTTTTATGTCATAGTCACTGGTTGATATTACACTCACCTAACTGTCCATCTGGTAAATAAAAAGTAGTAGAAATGAGTTTCATAAAAATTTCTATAGTTTGAGTTTGGAGTTGGTAGCACTTTCTGGATTTATGATAGCATTATGTGGTTTCCTATTGTTGCAGTGGGAGAACATATCACAGCTAAGTGTGAAAGTAACTGCAACTCAGTAGAAACGTTCCTTATAGGAGCCATAAAGTGCCTACGTCTCACGATGCCACGCCATGCCCTGCCTGGCGAATAGTACCCAGTGTGGATATGAACCATTGGTACATTGTGCCTCACGTCTCTGCAGCCGCTGAGCTCTTGTGTTGTTCAGACCCCGGTAGGCGTTTGTCATAACGCTCTTCTTCAATTTTACCGTAACCCTATGCAGCCATTAAGTTACAAGCTGTAACCTATGGTGTCAGCTATTCACTAATAACTTACATTACAAGAATTGCTGAACACATTGTGAAAGTCCTGTAAGTGGCGACCCAAACTGTAAATCTCCCACAGTTGATGGATGAGTCGATTCATTGCTTTTATTGTCTGTGTCGGCAACATTTTAGCACTATCTGTGCTGCGCCCAAAGATCTAAATAGCTTCTTTTAACACTGTACTGTTTGTCAGTGATACATTATGTGTGCCTAAGAGATGTCAGTGATGAAAGGCAGTTCATATAAATGTGCTAACATTCATGTATTATTCATTGACATATATTGGGGTTTATAAAGTGCTAGACTGATACAAAATGTAAGAAGAAAACTGAAGTAAAAGGGTTAATAAGTGATATTATATATTTATATGTTCACATATCAGTTTCCATAGGGGATTCAATTGATACTATAAGCATATACTTTGGCATTCACACCTGGAGCATGCCACTGGTACGGTTTCCATTTTTTGGCATTAGGTCATATCACATTTTTCTGTGTATACTGTATGTGCTGTATTTGACTATAGTGATTGTATTTGAATAACCTCCTGAGTAACTTTGTTCTCCTGTACTATGGTTGTGCCCGGGAAGAGTTATACTAGACAGAATTATAAACACAACTCTCTTGATTTTGTTCCCATTGTCCATGAGCTGAACTCTAAAGGGTGCTTTACACGCTGCGATATCACTAACGATATATTGTCAGGGTCACGTCGTTAGTGACGCACATCCGGCATCGTTAGCGACATCGCAGCGTGTGACACCAAGGAGCAACGATCAAAAAAGAGACAAAAATCGTTGATCGTTGACACGTCACTCCTTTTCATAATATCGTTGGTGGTGCATGCCGCTGGTTGTTCGTCGTTCCTGCGGCATCACACATCTCTATGTGTGACATCATGGGTGACACCGCAGGAATGACAAACATCTCCTTACCTGCATCCACCGGCAATGAGGAAGGAAGGAGGTGGGCGGCATCTTCCAGCCGCTCATCTCCACCTATCCACGTCTATTGGATGGCTGCCGTGTGACATTGCTGTGACGCCGCACAAACCGCCCCCTTAGGCTGGTTTCACACTACGTTTATTTAACATCCGTCCATAACGTTTTTTTGCTGCAAAAGCGGATCCTGCTTTTACAGCAAAAAACGCATGCAAACGCATGTCTTATTTTGCAGGATCCTGTCACTGGATGTTTAGGGGCAGGCATTGGAGTCATGTGATCGGGAGTGAGGGGAACTAAACGTGCCAGACTGGGAGCCGGTATCTGACAGCTGCGAGGCTCGTAACCAAGGTAAACATCGGGTATTTACTTTGGTTACAAGCGTCTGCAGCTGCTAGGAGCCGGTATCTGACAGCTGCGAGGCTCGTAACCAAGGTAAACATTGGGTATTTACTTTGGTTACAAGCGTCTGCAGCTGCTAGGAGCCGGGCTCCCTGCACACGTTACCAACGTAAACATCGGGTAACTAAGATAAGTGGTTACCCGATATTTACCTTGGTTACGAGTGTCCGCAGCTCTCAGGTGGGGGAGAGGGAGGGGGAGAGACAGAGAGAGAGGGAGGAGAGAGAGGGAGAGAGACAGAGAGGTAGGAGAGAGATAGACTGATCACGGAGGCTGGTTCTGGGCATGCTCAGTAGAGCAAGCAGGATCCTGCCTATCAGTATGCCAGCGTTCACCTGCGTTTGCGTGCTGTTTAGTCAGGATCCAGCGATTTGCAGTATTTGGACGCAGCTCAAAAACGCTACAAGTAGCGTTTTTGAAAGATGTTAAAAAACTGCAACTTGCTGGATCCTCACTATAACGCACGCAAACGCAGGTGAACGCATGTTAACGCGAGTCCATTGCAAATGCATTGAAATGAAAACGCATTTGCACTGGATCCGTTTCTGCGTTAAAAAAACGTTCAGGACGGATGTTAAATAAACGTAGTGTGAAACCAGCCTTTGAAAGGAGGCGGTTCGCCAGCCACAGCGACGTCGCAGGGAAGGTAAGTCCGTGTGACGGGTGTAAGCGATGTTGTGCACCACGGGCAGCGATTTGCCCGTGACGCTCAACTGACGGGGGCGGGTACGCTTGCTAGCGATATCAGTACCGATATCGCAGCGTGTAAAGTGCCCTTAAGATCTAAGACTTTTTCTATGGACACAAAAGACCTTTTCTATCAAATATTGTTCACAAATTTGTCTAAGGCCCCCTTCACACGTCCGTGAAAAACACGCACGTGTGTTACGGGCCGTTTTTCGGGTCCGTGTCCCGTTTTTGTGTCCGTTTTTATGGTCCGTGTGGCACCTGTGTGAATTGCGTATGCTAGCCGTGTTTGTGTGCAGAACGTCCGTGTGTGCGTGTGGAATTAACGTGTATGTGTACGTGGAATGTCCGTGTGGAATGTCCGTGTGTGTGATGCACAATGTCGTTTATAAATGTCGGCTGACAGCAGACAGAGTTGCGCGATGAGAATGAACTCGGGTGAACTTCACCCGACTTCATCCTCATACCGCGGCTCTGTCTGTGTCGAGTACTGATTAGCGGTCACCTGTGAAGGATTCACCGGTGACCGCTAATCCCCCGATTGACTGAAGTGTCCCCCCCTCTCTCATACTCACCGATCCCCGATCACCGGCGCTGCACGGCATTCACACGGCTGCGGCGGCTTTTACTATTTTGAAAAAGCCGGCCGCTCATTAAACAATCTCCTATTCCCTGCTTTCCCCGCCCACCGGCGCCTATGATTGGTTACAGTGAGACACGCCCCCACACTGAGTGACAGGTGTCACACTGCACCCAATCACAGCAGCCGGTGGGCGTGTCTATACTGTGCAGTAAAATAAATAAATAAATAATTAAAAAAAAACGGCGTGCGGTCCCCCCAATTTTAATGCCAGCCAGATAAAGCCATACGGCTGAAGGCTGGTATTCTCAGGATGGGGAGCTCCACGTTATGGGGAGCCCCCCACCCTAACAATATCAGTCAGCAGCCGCCCAGAATTGCCGCATACATTATATGCGACAGTTCTGGGGCTGTACCCGGCTCTTCCCGATTTGCCCTGGTGCCGTTGGCAAATCGGGGTAATAAGGAGTTATTGGCAGCCCATAGCTGCCAATAAGTCCTAGATTAATCATGTCAGGCGTCTATGAGACACCCTCCATGATTAATCTGTAAGTGACAGTAAAAAAACACACACACCCGAAAAAATCCTTTATTTGAAATAAAAAACACACACAAATTCCCTCATTACCAATTTATTAACCCCGACAAACCCTCCATGTCCGGCGTACTCCACGGACCTCCAGCGTCGCGTCCAGCTCTGCTGCATGGAGGTGACAGGAGCAGCAGAAGACACCGCCGCTCCGGTCACCTCCACACAGCAAATGAGGTGAGTAGCGCGATCAGCTGCTGTCAGTCAGGTAACTCGCGGCCACCGCTGGATCCAACGGTGGCCGCGGGTAACCTCAGTGACAGCAGCTGATCGCGCTACTCATCTCATTAGCTGTGTGGAGGTGGCCGGAGCGGCGGTGTCTTCTGCTGCTCCTGTCACCTCCATGCAGCAGAGCTGGACGCGACGCTGGAGGTCCGTGGAGTACGCCGGACATGGAGGGTTTGTCGGGGTTAATAAATTGGTAATGAGGGAATTTGTGTGTGTTTTTTATTTCAAATAAAGGATTTTTTCGGGTGTGTGTGTTTTTTTACTGTAACTTACAGATTAATCATGGAAGGTGTCTCATAGACGCCTGACATGATTAATCTAGGACTTATTGGCAGCTATGGGCTGCCAATAACTCCTTATTACCCCGATTTGCCAACGGCACCAGGGCAAATCGGGAAGAGCCGGGTACAGCCCCAGAACTGTCGCATATAATGTATGCGGCAATTCTGGGCGGCTGCTGACTGATATTGTTAGGGTGGGGGGCTCCCCATAACGTGGAGCTCCCCATCCTGAGAATACCAGCCTTCAGCCGTATGGCTTTATCTGGCTGGCATTAAAATTGGGGGGAACCGCACGCCGTTTTTTTTTAATTATTTATTTATTTATTTTACTGCACAGTATAGACACGCCCACCGGCTGCTGTGATTGGGTGCAGTGTGACACCTGTCACTCAGCGTGGGGGCGTGTCTCACTGTAACCAATCATAGGCGCCGGTGGGCGGGGAAAGCAGGGAATACGAGATTGTTTAATGGGCGGCCGGCTTTTTCAAAATAGTAAAAGCCGCCGCAGCAGTGTGAATGCCGTGCAGCGCTGCGCCGGAGATCGGGGAACGGTAAGTATGAGAGAGGGGGGAAACTGACCGACAGACTGTGAGAGAGGGACAGACAGACAGACAGACCGACAGAGAGACAGAGAGACTGACCGACGGACTCAGGGAGATTGACCGACATACACAGAAATAGAAAGAATAGCCGACATCACTAGAAATAAAAACACCAAACGGACACGGACTATAGGTATATGCATACGTGTTTACTAACGTGTGTGCACATACCCATAGACTTTCATTGTGTCCACGTGTGCGTGCTCCGTGCAGATAACGGACATGCATCCGTGCCAAACGCAAACACATACGGATCACGGACACGCACACACGGACATAATGAAATAACGGACGTGTGACCACAATCATAGATTAACATTGGTGCACGTTTGGCCGTGTCTCCGGTATATACGGAAACGGACCAAACACGCACGTGTATCACGGACGTGTGAAGGGGGCCTAAATATGTGTTATTGGGCATTTCTCTTTTGTTGAGATAATCCATCCACCTCACAGGTGTGACATATAAAGATGCAGATTAGACAGCATGATTATTGCACAGGTGTGCCTTAGACTGGCTACAATATAACGCCACTCTAAAATGTGCAATTTTACAGTATTGGGAGGTTCGGGGGGTCAGAAAACCAGTCAGTACCTGGCGTGACAACCATTTGCCAGTCTGCCATCTGCCCTGTACAGTGAAAACCGGGATTCATCCATGAAGAGAACACCTCACCAACGTGCCAGATGCTATCCAATGTGAGCATTTCTCCATTCAAGTCAGTTATGACGACAGCCTACAGTCCGGTGGAAATGAGCATACAGATGAGCTTGCGTGAGACGGTTTCTGACAGCTTGTGCAGAAATTCTTTGGTTATATGCAATGGATGGTTGGTCTCAGACGATGTTGGAGATGAAGATGCTGGATGTGGAGGTCCGGGACTGGTGTGGTTACATCTGGTTTGCAGTTGTAAGGCCGGTTGGATGTACTCTAAGCAGCAAATAGTGGGTATGAAAACTAATGATGAGCGAGTTTCGAAATATTCGGATTCGCGATACTCGGAACGAGCACTGTCTAATACTCACATATCCATTCCGAATAGTGTCTGCATGGGGAATACTCGCAATGTAACGAGCAACCCGAATGCCGCACTATTCGCTACTCGCACGAATATTGCGGCTTCCGGGTTGTTACATTGCGAGTATTCCCCATTGACTTGCATTCCACACACTTTTCGGAATGCATATGCGAGTTTTAGACAGTGCTCGTTCCGAGTATCGCAAATCCAAATATTTTGAAACTCACTCATAATTAATGAAAACGTAACGTTTAATAAATATTATAAACTAGAAGGTGGCCCGATTCTACGCATCGGGTATTCTAGAATTTACGTATTGTGTAGTTAATGTATGATTTTTGTTATATATATATATATATATATATATATATATATATATATATAGATGTTGTTGTGTGTAGTTACCAAGTGTTTGTGAAGGGGCGGTACATGTTCTGGGTGTTGTCTGGGTGTGGCGGGGGGTGAGAGCGGTGTTGTTTGTGTGTTGCGTTGTGTGTCGTTATTTGTAGAGCGCTGTGTGTCTGTATCGTTGTGTGTGTGTGTTGCGCGGTTTCTGTGGGTGTGGGGTGTGTGTGTGTGTTTTGGGGGGAGGTATGTTTTGTGCAATGTGTGTGTTGTGCGGTATGTGCGTATATTTGTGTGTGCCGTGGTGTTTGTGTGTTGGGTGTTGTTTGTGTGCGGCGTTGTCTGTGGGTGTCTGTGTAGGGCAGTGTTTGTGGTTCCCAGTGTGTGTGTGGTGTGTTGTGCAGTGCGTTTGTGGCAGTGTGTGTGTGTGTTTTGGGGGGAGGTGTGCACCCCCCATCGTGCTCCATCCCCCATGCTGCGCACCCCCCATCGTGCTCCATCCCCCATGCTGCGCACTTCCCATCGTGCTCCATCCCCCATGCAGCACCAGCATCAGCCTCTCTCCTCCCAGCATCAGCCTCTCTCCTCCCAGCATCAGCCTCTCTCCTCCCAGCATCAGCCTCTCTAACCTCCCAGCATCAGCCTCTCTAACCTCCCAGCATCAGCCTCTCTCCTCCCAGCATCAGCCTCTCTCCTCCCAGCCTACCCCAGCCTCAGCCTCCCCCAGCATCAGCCTCTCTTCTCTCAGCCTCCCCCCTCCCAGCCTCCCAGCCTCCCCCAGCATCAGCCTCCCCCTCCTAGCCTCCCCTAGCATCAGCCTCCGCCTCCCAGCCTCCCCCAGCATCAGCCTCCGCCTCCCAGCATCAGCCTCTCTCCTCCCAGCCTAAGCCTCTCTCCTCCCAGCCTCCTCCAGCATCAGCCTCTCTCCTCCCAGCCTCCCCCAGCATCAGCCTCCCCCTCCCAGCCTTCCCCAGGATGAGCCTCTCTCCTCCCAGCCTCCCCCAGCATCAGCCTCCCCTTCCCAGCCTCCCCCAGCATCAGCCTTCCTCTCCCAGTCTCCCCCAGCATCAGCCTCCCCAAGCATCAGCCTCCACCAGCATCAGCCTCTCTCCTTCCAGCCTCCTCCAGCATCAGCCTCCCCAAGCATCAGCCTCCCTCGTCCCAGCCTCCCCCAGCATCAGCCTCCCCCTCCCAACCTCCCCCAGCATCAGCCTCTCTCCTCCCAGCATCAGCCTCTCTCATCCCAGCATCAGCCTCTCTCCTCCCAGCCTCCCCCAGCATCAGCCTCCCCCAGCATCAGCCTCTCTTCTTCCAGCCTCCCCCAGCATCAGCCTCTCTCCTTCCAGCCTCCCCCAGCATCAGCCTCCCTCTCCCAGCCTTCCCCAGGATCAGCCTCTCTCCTCCCAGCCTCCGTCCTCCCAGCCTTCCCCAGCATCAGCTTTCCCCTCCCAGCCTCCCTCAGCATCAGCCTTCCCAGCATCAGCCTCTCTCCTCCCAGCCTCAGCCTCTCTCCTTCCAGCCTCCCCCAGCATCAGCCTCTCTCCTTCCAGCCTCCCTCAGCATCAGCCTCCCCTTCCCAGCCTTCCCCAGGATCAGCCTCTCTCCTCCCAGCCTCCTTCCTCCCAGCCTCCCCATCCCAGCCTCCTTCAGCATCAGCCTTCCCCTCTTCCCCATGATCAGCCTCTCTGCTCCCAGCCTCCTCCAGCACGCCGTGCTCCTCTGCCGACACTCACACACCCGATCGCATCCACTCACACACACCCGATCGCATCCACTCACACACACACGATCGCATCCACTCACACACACACGATCGCATCCACTCACACACACCCGATCGCATCCACTCACACACACCCGATCGCATCCACTCACACACACCCGATCGCATCCACTCACACACACCCGATCGCATCCACTCCCACACACAGACACTGACGATATCGCACTTACGCGCTCATACTCACAACATCCGGAGATATCACATGCCTCTGGCCATGTGATCCTCCGTCAGGTCCTGGAAGGTCACAACAGCACAGTATCGAGGCTGAGAAGCAAGCGATATCCCAGGATGTTGTGAGTATGTGGATGCGATGTGAGGTGTGTGTGAGGTGTGTGTACCAACGTATCCACACCACTCCCGTGCGAGCGGGGGCCGGGTGGGGAGGGGGGGGGGGGACGGAGGGAGTACAGTACTCACCTCCGTGACAGCGCTTGTAACCATGCGAGCATGGTTACCAACGTATCCACACCACTCCCGTGCGAGCGGGGGCCGGGGGGGGGAGAGGGAGTACAGTACTCACCTCCGTGACAGCCGTGTCAGTTCGGGAAATGCGCGGGGGAGGGAGGGGGCGGGGCCAGAGCTAGCGTGCATTGCGTGAGGGGGGAGGGGCGTGGCGTGGCCGAATTGCCAATGCCTGCAGGGTGCCGGGGCGACAGGCCAATCTGTGGGGGGGCGGAGCCTTGGCGAGCGGCTGGCCAATCCGTGTGGGGGCGCAGCCTGGGCAAGCGGCCAATCTGTGTGGGGGGCGGGGCCATGGCGAGCCCAGCGGCCAATCAGCTTTGTGTCACCGTAAGGACACAATTTCGGAGCATGACAGACAGACAGACAGACAGACAGAATAAGGCAATTATATATATAGATAATTAGTATGCATAAAACCATTCAACCCCCCCTAGCAGAGGTGTATATATAGGTGTACAAACAAACTACAAAATACGTGATTAAACCACCAAAGTTAATAGATTTGAATGAAAGTTGACAGCGGTCAATTTTTTAGAGTAACAATATTCACAGTGGTGATTGTCACTGTTTTAAGGTCCACACATTGAAGAGGTTAACGACAACACAATAATCAACAGTTCATAAACTTCAACTGGAGAAACCAGAACAGTCTCACCCATCCGGCGGATCCTATGGAGTCATCAGCATTGTCCTGATGGCTCCTATTGCCAAATTCCAGTGGTGAAGGAGATACAGTCATATGAAAAAGTTTGGGCACCCCTATTAATGTTAAACTTTTTTCTTTATAACAATTTGGGTTTTTGCAGCAGCTATTTCAGTTTCATGTATCTAATAAATGATGGACTCAGTAATATTTCTGGATTGAAATGAGGTTTATTGTACTAACAGAAAATGTGCAATCTGCATTTAAACTAAATTTGACAGGTGCATAAGTATGGGCACCTCAACATAAAAGTGACATTAATATTTTGTAGATCCTTCTTTTACAGAAATCACAGGCTCTAGTGGCTTCCTGTAGCTTTTAATGAGTTCCTGGATCCTGGATGAAGGTATATTTGACCATTCCTGTTTACAAAACAATTCCAGTTCAGTTAAGTTTGATGGTCACCGAACATGGACAGCCACTTCACATCATCCCACAGATGTTCAATGATATTCAGGTCTGGGGACTGGGATGGCCATTCCAGAACATTGTAATTGTTCCTCTGCATGAATGCCTGAGTAGATTTGGAGCGGTGTTTTGGATCATTGTCTTGCTGAAATATCCATCCCCTGCGTAACTTCAACTTCGTCACTGATTCTTGCACATTATTGTCAAGAATCTGCTGATACGGAGTTGAATCCATGCGACCCTCACCTTTAACAAGATTCCTGATGCCGGCATTGGCCACACAGCCCCAAAGCATGATGGAACCTCCACCAAATTTTACTGTGGGTAGCAAGTGCTTTTCTTGGAATGCAGTGGTTTTTTGCCTCCATGCATAACGCCTTTTTGTATGACCAAACAACTCAATCTTTGTTTCATCAGTCCACAGGACCTTCGTCCAAAATGTAACTGGCTTGTCCAAATGTGCTTTTGCATACCTCAGGCGACTTTGCTTGCAGAAACAGCTTCTTTCGCATCACTCTCCCATACAGCTTCTCCTTGTGCAAAGTGCGCTGTATTGTTGTCCGATGCACAGTGACACCATCTGCAGCAAGATGATGCTGCAGGTCTTTGGAGGTGGTCTGTGGATTGTCCTTGACTGTTCTCACCATTCTTTTTCTCTGCCTTTCTGATATTTTTCTTGGCCTGCCACTTCTGGGCTTAACAAGAACTGTACCTGTGTTCTTCCATTTCCTTACTATGTTCCTCACAGTGGAAACTGACAGTTTAAATTTCTGAGACAACTTTTTGTATCCTTCCCCTGAACAACTATGTTGAATAATCTTTGTTTTCAGATCATTTGAGAGTTGTTTTGAGGAGCCCATGATGCCACTCTTCAAAGGAGATTCAAATAGGAGAACTACTTGCAAGTGGCCACCTTAAATACCTTTTCTCATGATTGGCTACACCTGCCTATGAAGTTCAAAGCTCAATGAGGTTATAAAACCAATTTAGTGCTTTAGTAAGTCAGTAAAAAGTAGTTAGGAGTGTTCAAAACAAGAAATTAATAAGGGTGCCCATACTTATGCACCTGTCAAATTTTGTTTAAATGCGGATTGCACATAACCTATTAGTACAATAAACCTCATTTCAATCCAGAAATATTACTGAGTCCATCAGTTATTAGATATATGAAACTGAAATAGCTGTTGCAAAAACCCAAATTGTTATAAAGAAAAAAGGTTAACATTAATAGGGGTGCCCAAACTTTTTCATATGACTGTATACCCATTATTCTGGC
The DNA here is from genome assembly GCF_048569485.1 of Anomaloglossus baeobatrachus. Lineage (NCBI taxonomy): Eukaryota > Metazoa > Chordata > Amphibia > Anura > Aromobatidae > Anomaloglossus > Anomaloglossus baeobatrachus. The sequence goes on from NC_134361.1 coordinate 88,388,097, forward strand.
CCTGGTAAGCCCCACAGGCTCCCGCCCTGCCAAGATTAGTCCACAGCTGACCCTAATGACTTGGATGGCCCTAGACTGTCCCTTCACTGTGCCTCCTGATATATCTCTTCTCATTAGTCATCATGGGAAGTGTTACTACACAGATACACCATCTGAAAGGTTACTCCTCATTCCCAGAGATGCACTAACCGAAGGGCACCGCATGCCAAACAGTCATTATTTTAGGCAGCAATAATTGTATGCTGATCAACAAAACATGACAAGTGTCTAATACATTAACCCTAAACTTACCCTGTCATACTTTTAGAAATGAAAAGCCACATTGACATCATTTCCATCTGGGAAAGGGATAAAGTGTGGGGGGTGGGTGGGGGGCTTCAGCATTTTTTGCTTCTATATTTAAGGTTGGATGTACTGCCAAATTCTCTGAAACGCCTTTGGTGATGGCTTATGGTAGAGAAATAAACGCTGAATTCATGGCCAACAGCTCTGGTGGACATTTCTACATTCAGCATGACAATTGCACACTCCCTCAAAACCTGTGACAGCTGTGGTTTTTGTCCTGTGTGATAAAACAGCACATTTTAGAGAGGCCTATTATTGTGGCCAGCCTAAGGCACACCTGTGCAATAATCATGCATCTAATCAGCTTCTTGATATGTGAGGTGGACGGATTATCTCGGTAAAGGAGAAATGATCATTAACACAGATTTAGACAAATTTGTGAACAATATTTGAGAGAAAAAGGCCTTTTGTATACATAGAAGAAGTATTAGATCTTTGAGTTCAGCTCATGAAAAATGGGAGCAAAAGCAAAAGTGTTGCATTAATATTTGTGTTCAGTGTATTAAACCACCTAAGTTCCTCCATCAGCCCTACAGGCTAGGGGGTCTATCTGTTTTGTCTTGGGTCGAGCATCTTATGTTAGTATCTTGCCTCCTATGTGATGACCAATTACATTTTTTTTAACAAAACATCAATAATTAAGATCATAGTGGCTGTCTATTCGTCCTCTATAGATTAATACTTTTTGTTAGAAGAGTCCCCCTAAGGCTACTTTCACACTTGCGTTCAGCAGAGTCCGTCACTATGGAGAATAGCGCAGTCCGTTAGCGCACTGCGCTATTCTCCATAGACTTGTATGGACGACGCACTGTAACGCAAGTGTCAGCGTTGCATCTGCTGGACGACGCAGCGTCATTATTCTGACGCTGCGTCGGGCGGAAGAAACGCAGCATGTAACATTTTTTTGAGCAGCGTAATCCGTAGCATTTCACTGTGTATGCTCTTTGTGATTTAAAAAAAAAACAAAAAAACTTTATTTTGTCTCTCGGTGGCCGAACGTTCAGCTGAGCACCCGCCCGCCGGCATGTGAGAGCGCTCAGCTGAACGCCCGCCCGCCGGTATGCCCGGACGCCGGCATGTGAGAGCGCTCAGCTGAGCGCCCACCCGCCAGCATGCCCGGACGCCGGCATGTGAGAGCGCTCAGCTGAGCGCCTGGCTGCCGACTATTGAGAGTGATCAGCTGATCGTTCACAATAGTCTGCTGCTGGTAAAACTGTAAAGAAGAAAAAAAAATTAAAAAAAAGCTTCCGTTGTTTTGTACGATCCGTAGCATCCGTTGTGCCACTATATGCAACGCATCCGTCACACAACGCAATGCAACGGAAGCCGTCCAACGCAAGTGTGAAAGTAGCCTAACATAGACGGTTTGCCAGAGTGTCCATCCAAAATCTGTTCTACATAGAGGAAATGAAAACATTTCCCAATAATGATGGCTTAGTGGGCAGTCCATCCGCAGACACAATTATTGGGAGACTCTCTAATTGCTTTTCACTTTGTCTAATGGAGAAGGCTCCTGAATAGCAGAATTTCCTAATATCAGTAATTAGACATTATCAACTAGACAACTTATTAAAGTCTTTTAGAGCTGTAAAGCAGGTAGATCTCCTACCAATGAGTTCACCTATGGGCATTCACACAGAAGACAAGCGTGTCCCACGGGATTGGTAATTAAAGAGCGAGTGTGGCAGTGGACTGTGTGGGGTACAGTGAGGACGTGTTGCTCAATAGTGATATATATTTTAGAAAGGTTTCCTCTTAGCATTATCCACTGGGGAGCTGTTTGACAATGAAATGACTGATTTTCATACAATTTCTTTTTTTTTTTTACAAATGTTCTGGAAGATCCTATAGAAATCCAGCTTGGCTCCTATTATTGAACGTTTGATTAAGGGTTTTGTCATATACAGTATTTGAACTACAATCTGTAGCCTAAATGACCACAAACGTAAAGACAGATTAATATCATTTGATATTCAGATTTAGATATGATAAATAGAAACTTGCAAATTACCTGAAAAGCGCTCCTGGGTGTTCCTCTTCTAACTTACTGTCAATTGCCTGTAGTCAACTGAAATCTGTCTCCAGCCGCAGAGCTGGATTTCAGAAAGTGAGGGCAGGTCTTTGCCTTTGTGCTCCTGCCCTCATATTAAACTGCATGGAAGCATAAGGCCATGTGCGCACGTTGCGTCCAGTACCTTGCAGAAATAACGCATCCTCTGACAGAATTTGTCATTGTCAAATTAGGTTTTGACCACATAAACGCAGGAAATACGCATGCGTTTTTCTTGCGCTTTTGACCGCGCTTGACATGCATTTTCAGTGCTTAAAATGGGATGCGTTTTCAATACAAAGACACTACTAAATAAAGTTTGAACATTCAAACACTAGGAAAAAAGTGAAAAAAAAAAAAATAATGCTTAAAATCATACACTATAATGTTTATTTTCCGAAAATGGTTATTGAAATGTAATATTTATGTTAAAAATATATTTAAATTATTGTTTGTCTCTTTTTTTTTAAGTCGGGCTGAATGTGAGGGCAAAAGGTAACCTTTGTAATAGCTACTGGACAATATTCACTTCAATAGATAGGCAAATAGCTATGTGAACATGAAAAAAACACGCCTTAAAATACCTTTTAGTGATAATCCACTAAAAAAGGTCCAGAAAGACCTTATGATTAAAACGGACAAGGACAATAACATAAATGAAGAAGTAAGTGACCTCAAGTACAGTTTGTCACTATATAGATTAAATGACCTTATGAAAGCGTCACCTGCTGTTCCATTATAATTCCAGTAGAAGGTAATAAGAAGGGAACGGTCTTACCCCATCTGCCGTAAAAGTCCCTCTTTAATAAATGTGTACCAAATGCTGAGTGATGTGGTCCAGTCAAAATCGGATAGCCTGGTCCTCCTTCCTCATGACTCAGGATCCACCATGCCACATCACAAAAAACGCACCATCTCCCAACGCGTTTCCAAATTCATCAGGGGAGAAATATAGTTAATGTTTATGGTCAAACATGACCCCTATGCATGGCACATACTGCAAACAGAGAGCATATAAACATCATGTCAGAGGCCCGTTCTAACGGGAGATAAGTAATCATCTGGTGAAGGGCAGACCAACTTACCCTTCAGGACCGCAGGTAGATCCTGGGCAAAGCGCGCCCACCGTATCGCGGAGTGTAGTTTTAAATGTGCCGGTCACCCTGTGCGGCGTCTCACGTCACGTCCGCCCGCCGCGAGGGACCAACCCCCGAGTCACATGATCGCGGTCAGGGCGAGTAAGCCATGAAAAAAAATAAAAAAGAAAAGTACAATCCAAAAGAAAGGGGACAGAAGAGTAAAATAACACCCAGAGGTTAAATATGGTGGTACTTTTTTAACGTGATGGTTGATTACCACCATATTTAACCTCTGGGTGTTATTTTACTCTTCTTTTGGATTGTACTTTTCTGGTTCATTTTAGAACCCATTTCGTCGTTCTGTTGTTGTAGGAAATCATTACCTGTCTAACCCATCTGGACTGCTCACACCTTTAGTGTGTAGTCCTGATATGGCTTGTTATTCTTAATAGGCCGATACAACGGCGCTTTTTGTGCCCAGATTGGCACAGTATGCAGCCTTCTATCCATGGATATTATTCCAGTGTTTGCGCAGGCGCTGTCCTGCGCACGCTGAGATCCTCACCTCATGACGTACTCGCCCTGACCGCGATCATGTGACCCGGGGGTGGGTCCCTCGCGGCGGGCGGACGTGACGTCAGACGCCGCACAGGGTGACCGTCACATTTAAAACTACACTCCGCGATATGGTGGGCGCGCTTTGCCCAGGATATACCTGCAGGGTAAGTTGGTGTGCCCTTCACCAGATGATTACTTATCTCCCGTTAGAACGGGCCTCTGACATGATGTTTATATGCTCTCTGTTTGCAGTATGTGCCATGCATAGGGGTCATGTTTGACCATAAACATTAACTATATTTCTCCCCTGATGAATTTGGAAACGCGTTGGGAGATGGTGCGTTTTTTGTGATGTGGCATGGTGGATCCTGAGTCATGAGGGAAGAGGACCAGGCTATCCGATTTTGACTGGACCACATCACTCAGCATTTGGTACACATTTATTAAAGAGGGATTTTTACGGCAGATGGGGTAAGACCGTTCCCTTCTTATTACCTTCTACTGGAATTATAATGGAACAGCAGGTGACGCTTTCATAAGGTCATTTAATCTATATAGTGACAAACTGTACTTGAGGTCACTTCTTCATTTATGTTATTGTCCTTGTCCGTTTTAATCATAAGGTCTTTCTGGACCTTTTTTAGTGGATTATCATTAAAAGGTATTTTTAGGCGTGTTTTTTTCATGTTCACAAAAGGTAACCTCTTGACCTCACTATAACGCCAAAAACGCATACTTTGATTTTGACAAAAAAGCATGCGTTTAGCATCAAAAAAGCATAAAACGCTAGAAATTTCTTTTAGGATGCATTTTGATAATTCTCATTGACTTCAATGTTACTAAAACTCTCAAAACAATTGACATGTTGCTTCTTCAAACGCAGAGATTTTGACAAATATTTGTCAAAAATAACGCAGCGTTTTTGAACGCATAATGCGCACACAATATGCCTATTTCCCATAGACTGCTTGGAAATCAAAACGCATGCATTTTTCCATTAAAACGCTGCAATTCAAAACGCTGCAGAAACGCATGAAAAAACGCAACGTGCACACATAGCCTAACAGAGAGATGGCTTTTGGTTATAGCCAGGCAAGCCACTGGATAATTGCACTGGTGCATGCTGAGGAGTGAGGGAATTTAAGTCCAAGTACCTATAGTGCACTGCTGACAGAATATTGATGAAGAGGAACTGCTTGTTAAAAAGGGTGGATGGTCAGTTTCAAAAGCAACAAGCAAACTCCACCAGTAATGTAGGGCATGGATAACCCAGATACACATACAGAGAAAAAATCAAACCGTTACAGCAAGGACACAAAGTTGTGATTAAAACTTGAGCTTTTACTTATACTTCATAGATATAAAGAATGTGTCCGTGGGTTTGCACATTACTGGTTCCTTTGACTTTTCATAGTAAGGCTCACTATTGCTTCTTGTTTGCTGTTATTGGCGCATAGGGCTGAATATTAAATGTATGGCTTTTTGGGGGTCTTCTAACTGGTTGAGCCATTATCACGACTCCCTCTTCCACATCCCTATATGAAGGCTAACAGGCTCACCTTCTGTAGTTATGACAGTCACAACTACTATCAAATCACGTAACACGGCTGCTGCAGCACTACTGGGAAAGATAGTCCGAAATGAAGGATAAACGGGAGAAAACCACGCTACCGTGGAAGAAACACCGATCTAGAGTTGGTAGGAATGGTGATTTTTTTTTTATTTTTCAATGCATTTCTGAGACTGATTCTCCTTCATCAGGACAAAAATCACTTGCAGGTAGGAGCACAAATAAGGGGGTATATATACATGAGATGGACATGGACAATTGATTAGAAGAGGAGGGCGTCAGGCAGTGCCGAGTGATACCGATGCGAGACTCGCACGAGTCATACTCAAGTGGAACCATACCCTAAGATGCAAAATCATAGGTGAAGGACCTAGAGTGGCAATACGCACCAGGTCCCCTTGTAGCGTACCCTCCGTGTCCATCTCATGTATATATACCCCCTATTTGTGCTCCTATCTGCATGTGATTTTTGTCCTGATGAAGAAGAATCAGTCTCAGAAACACCCTGACACATAAAAGATCATCATTTCTACCATCGCTGGATCAGTGTTTCTTCCATGGCAGCACAGTTTTCTCCTGTTTGTCCTCCATTTTGAATCACATCCCGATATAAACATAGACGTGGTAGGAAAGGTTTTGATTAGAGATTATCTGGGTCCACCCAGAACTGAACCCACCTGGACAAAAACTATCATGTTTCCATTTGGTAAAGATTATATTGTAGTTCAATATTTGATTTTATTTTATCTATAAATTAAACATGAAAGGTTAAAGGGATTGTCCACTACTTAAACAAATTATTTTTAATGTTGTTCTTCTCTGAGTAAAGGGAAAAAACTCAAAACCTTACACTGACCACCAACACCGGCGCCATTCGAGAGGAGTCATATCTCCCTGAGGTTGCATGACACTGTGATGCCACATGAGCACTGCAGACAATCAGTGCTAATGGGTTGTGACACTTTCACCTCCTCTGAACATCTGAGGTTCGTGGTAGGGAAGTGTGAGTGAAGCAGCCCATTAGTGGTGACTCAAAGGCTGCAGAGTCCCAATTTTTAGGACATATTAGATTTTATATTTTATTTTGTGTGGGAGGGATAATGGGTTAAGAAAAAGATAAATGTATAAACGACTGAATAATTTTGCTAGTGTCGGATATAAAGTATTCACACTAATTTCAGACTGTTTTTAGTTGTCTCTCTTGGTCTAGCTTTGGTGGTGGTAAGGTTTTGGTAGATGGCGGTGGCAAAATTGATGCAGAAGGGAGAAGGAGTGAACATTTATATATGAATCCTTTAAGGTGTCCTATTATTCTAGACTGTTAAGGGGGCTTTACACGCAGCGACATCGCTAGTGATGTCGCTCGTTAAAGCACCCGCCCCCGTCGTTTGTGCGTCACAGGCAAATCACTGCCCGTGGCGCACAATATCGCTAGTACCCGTCACACCAACTTACCTTCCTAGTGACGTTGCTGTGGGCGGTGAACAGTCTCTTTTCTAAGGGGGCGGTTCTTCTAGTGTCACAGTGACGTCACACGGCAGCCGTTCAATAGAAGCGGAGGGGCGGAGAGCAGCCGCATGAAGGTCACTCCCACCTCGTTGCCGGAGTATGCAGGTACGGTGTTGTTCGTCGTTCATGGGGTGTCACACGTAGCGATGTGTGATGCCTCAGGAACGACGAACAACCTGCGTCAGCACCATCAACAATATTTGGGATTTGAACGACGTGTCAAAGATTAGGTGAGAATTTTTGATCGTTAGCGGTCGCTCGTACGAGTCACACGCAACAACGTCGCTAACGAGGCCGGATGTGCCTCACGAATTCCATGACCCCAACGACATCTCGTTATCGATGTCGTTGCGTGTAACGGGGCCTTTAGGCTGAAGGGTTTTTCCCACCTCTGCCGTTCTTGGTGGAGTTGAAATTGCCTACAGTTGTGCTTGGCGGTTTTCGGAATTCCACCTCTAGTTGCCGGGATTGAGATACCGTTATTCCTTGTCGGCCATGATAGACAGAGATGGGAATAACCCTTTAATGGATAGAGGTTATTCCTTGTCTAATGACATTCCTCAATATATGAGCATCATTAAATATAGCCACTCTTTTCTTTAGGGAACTAATTAATAAAATGATGTGGCACTTGTAGAAACTTATGCGCCAGTTTTAATGTCACCACACAATCAGCTAAAAAGGAAAGTGTCATTCCCCTTTACTCCATTTATCTACTCTCCCCAGAGGCAGATTTATATCCCTTCTCTCGCAGACTTATTTTTCCCCATGAGCTAAAGGATTTAGGGATCACATATAATGCGTCTAACACACATCCTTGTATTTATCTGTGGTGAAGTGAATTAGCTTCTCCAAGATTTATTACTTGTGATGGCAGAGCCCAAGACATGGCTGAAGACTGTATCTCCTCTGTATGTAATGAGCAGTTCATCTTGATGAAGTGACCGCTGACATTCACCATTTCCCAAGTCTGCCGCTGAAATAAAAAATCTGCAGCAGCTCAGGGTTTCCATACATCTTCTGTATAGAGGAGGCTTGTGCTTATTGACTGATACCATCCATGTACCAGATATTATATATTATCGTTGGAAATGTCTCGTTTCATTGACCATTCGCTCTACCATTCATCAGGACAAAAACCATTGCAGGTAACATCGTGGCCAATTATTGGAGACTTTTGCTAACCTATGTGAGCTATGGTGTACTACGATCCTGCCTTCCCGAGTGCACTGATCAATAACAGACCGTGTGCAGGTAGGTAGGATGCAAGTCATAGAATGGCGGCCCGGTCAATGGATCATTTTTTAGGTAACTGGACCTCTATAATATACATCTTCTGTAAATATCCTACTAAACAAATACTATAAAGAGCTGACTTTTCTCCACTTTTCCTACAGAACAAAATACTCTTCCACATTCTCCAAGAGGCATCTGGAAAAAAAAGATGTCTTCCTGGATACCAGAAGTGTTTGCAAGTTTATACATTACAGTGCTTCCATATTGTTTCCTTGCCATTTAAGTCTCATCCTCTAGACGTACTTTCAGAGGCAAGAATGGGAGTACATGGAGAGTAGGCTGGAAATGGGAGTACGGCTGTGAAAAAAGGTTTATATTTGTAAACTAGCTGTACTACCCAGCTTCGCCCGGGTTAATAACTGTTGTTAACAAAATAGAATGTATTAACATTCCCGGGATAGAATGTATAAATAGAATGTATTAACGCCCGGGATAGTAACCGTGTCTCTGTTTCTCTCCCATTCTCTGTCTGTCTCCCCCTCTGTATATATCTCTCTGTCTGTCTCTCTATCTCTTTGTCTGTCTCTTTCCCTGTCTGTCTCTGTCTCTTTCTCCGTCTGTCTCAATCTCTTTCCCTGTCTGTCTAACTCTGTCACTTTCCCTGTCTGTCTCTTTCCCTCTCTTTCCCGGTCTGTTTCTTTTCCTCTCTTTCCCTGTCTGTCTCTTTCCCTCTGTCTCTTTCCCTGTCTCTGTCTCTTTGTCTGTCTCTTTACCTGTCTGTCTCTTTCCCTTTCTTTCCCTGTCTGTCTGTTTCCCTGTGTCTGTCTCTTTGTCTGTGTCTGTCTCTTTCCCTGTCAGTTTGTCTCCTTGTCTGTGTCTGTCTCTTTGTCTGTCTCTTTCCCTGTCTATGTCTGTTTCTTACCCTGTCTGTGTCTGTCTCTTTCCTTGTCTGTGTCTGTCTCTTTCCCTGGCTGCATTGTGACATGCCAACATTTCATATAAGGGCGTGGCTGCACATTCTTCTGTAGTTCTGGCTGCACTGTGGCTCCCAGCTCCATTCGCTTTAATGGAGGCAGGTTTTTTGGTGAATAACTGTAAAGTGCGGGGTTAAAATTTCCACAAAATTTCCACAAAATTTTGCACACTCACACTTCTGGACCCCGAGAGCGTCATAGGCTATGTTTTGAGGGTAAATTTTAACCCCGTTCTTTACAGTTATTTACCAAAAAACCTGCCTCCATTAAAGCGAATGGAGCTGGGAGCCATAGTGCAGCCAGAACGTCAGAAGAATGCGCAGCCACGCCCTTAAATGTAATGTTGGCATGTCACAATGCAGCCAGGGAAAGAGACAGACACAGACAGGGAAAGAGGCAGACACAGACAGGGTAAGAAACAGACATAGACAGGGTAAGAGACAGACACAAAGAGACAGACACAAAGAGACAGACACAAAGAGACAGACTGACAGGGAAAGCGACAGACAGGGAAAGAGAGGGAAAGAGAGAGACAGGTTAAGAGACAGACAAAGACAGGTAAAGAGACAGACAAAGAGACAGACACAGGAAAAGAGCCAGAGGGAAAGAGACAGACAGGGAAAGTGACAGAGATAGATAGACAGACAGGGAAAGAGATAGACAGACAGGGAAAGAGATTGAGACAGACGGAGAAAGAGACAGAGACAGTCAGAGACAGACAGGGAAAGAGACAGACAAAGAGATAGAGAGAGAGACAGAGAGATATATACAGAGGGGGAGACAGACATTATAATTACATTTATACCTGTTTTTGTGGTTTTTGTGTGCAGAATACATTTTTGTTAATACATTCTATTTTGTTAACAGCAGTTATTAACCCGGGCGAAGCCGGGTAGTACAGCGAGTATTTTTATAAAGGCAAAACTGGAGCCTCCTGTAAATTTGTCAGTCTTGCAAGCACTGGCTATTTTATGATTTCCATCAGCAGACAGCGCCTGTGCCAGCATTGCAGAGAGAGATTAAAGGCTATTCTGACGGCTTCAGCAGGGCAGTGGACGCAGAGATTATTGGATTGTTCTCGCTTGTCAATGGAGTGTTTCCAATAATAATTTTGTTTAGAGATTGCTCAAATATAGCTTATAGTGGCTTCAGTAGAGCAGCTTCACTTTATAACATCTATTAACACTGGCAGTTCTTTACTGAGATGTATAATTACAGTGAGGGCAGCGGGAGTATACCTTCCATCATGGTGTCACCACAAATTTAGAATAAATTTGACCAGGTAAAGACATGGATTTTCAGTGAGTTCACAAAAAACGTACATAGCATGTGAAAAAAAATTGTTCACACATAGTGTAGACTTTAACTCTAAATTTTATTTTATTTTTTTTTAATTCTACAGCGTATACTTGAATATTAAAGGAGTTGTCCCACAAACATAGTACATTTTAATGAAATGTATTTATTCCATAATGAGATGTGTTAAAAAACGTTTTGGGGTGGAAAACTAACACTTCACAAAGTTCTGAAAACACCATCCCCACAGTCACACATGGTGGAGGCAGCATCATGCTGTGGGGAGGCTTTTCTTCAGCAGGGACAGGGAAGGCATTCAGAGTTCAAGGGAAGATGGATGGAGCTAATTACAGGCAATTCTAGAGGAAAACCTGTTAGAGACTGCAGAAGACTTGAGACTGGGGCGTAGCTTCACCTTCCAGTAGGACAACAACCCTAAGCATCTTGCAAGAACTACAATGGATGGTTTAGATCGAAGAATAGTCATGTGTGTGAATGGCCCAGTCACAGTCCAGACCTAAATCCCATTGAGAATCTGTGACAGGACTTGAAAATTGCTGATCACAGACGTCTCCATCCAATCTTACTGAGCTAGCGATATTAGGCAACAAATTCCACCTCTAGATGTGCAAAGCTGGTAGACTAGCAGCAGTAATTGCAGTGAAAGGCAGTCCTACAAAGTATTTATTCTGGGGCTGAATACAAACGCACATCACAGTTTTCAGATTTATATTTTTTAAATATTTAGAAAACCATGTATCATTTCCTTTACACTTCACAAATATTTGCTCTTGTGTGTTGGTATAGCACATAAAATCACAATGAAATAATTTTGTTTGTGGGTGTAATGTGAAAAAATGTGGAAAAATCACAGCGTATAAATACTTTTTCAAAGAACGTTAAATGTGTTCCTGCTATGTACTGTGTAATGTCCGTGTCTGACCGTACAGGGACATGGTCTGATCATACCACAGCTCCTGAGCCAGGGAGTACACAAAAGAGTATAAAGATAGGACAGGAGGGGAATCACAGCTACTGCTTTCTGTGAGGTAAAACATTTCCCTGGCTGTTTAAAAATAGGTTTTACCTCACAGAAAGAATCAGCTGTGATCTCATACTTTCCTGTCTGTAGACTCTTTTGCATACTTTGTGGCCGAGGAGATGTGGTATGATCAGACCATGTACCTGTACGGTCAGACACGGCCATTACACAGTACATAGCAGGGACACATATATAAGATTATCTCAGCACAGGGGCATTTTTTTTTAACACATCCAATTGTGGAAATTATTATTATTCCAAGATCTATTGATTAAAATAAACTCTGTTCATTGGAAAACCCTTTATCAGATCTCCTTTTTTTAGTTTTTTTAACCTAAAATTATTTTTTTTTATCTAATTACCCCAACATAGCGTAATATCATTATTAAACCACCCGGCTAATATTACTATTGGAAATGCACTCAGCAGCAAGAAAACAGTGTAATATATCTCCCCGACACCTGGCGATCATGGGAAAACATATTACACCGCCAGGTTCTGTCTTTCGTGCCTTGATGAGGCGTCTGCCAGTGTCTCGGACAATGTTTTTAATCTGTCTTCCCCCCCTGTCACCAGTACCTTTAACCTCTAACAATATTGCCTGTTTCTTTCCTCCAAACATTATCGAATATGCCCAAACATCTTGTTGATAGCAGCACCTGCACAGTCACACGGACTCGTATCACTGCATATATTACTGGGGTCAGCGGACACATTGAGGGTTTGACACTTTGTCAGCCCTTGACAGATGTCTTAGAAGGACATACGCATGTACCTTAACTCCCAGGGGGACCGCGAGCTGTCTTCTAATACATGCGCTGACACAAAGGCTACAGCGGACAATTAGAGTGGCAGCTTATGTCTGTGCTGATACAATTTTTATGGACGGACAGGGCAGTGTAATGGCCGGGAACATCATGTCTTTTCATATAAAATTACAGGAACTCTTGCTCTGTTTCTAAAGAGGATGACATATATGATAAAAATAAGTAACGATATTACCAAACCCTATAGAGATCACCTTGTATGCAAAATGGAATTGGACTCAGTCCTGGGTCCTCTGGATGTAATACGCAAATAATAATTTGGCCACATTTCCAGAAAACTATTTTTGATCTGTCTTTTTTTTTTTATGGTTGGGCATCAGATTTATAGAAAGTAACATATGGGGTCATCTGAGGGGGTCCCGAACGGAGTACATGTCCCCTTATATGTTATGAGGACAGGGTTTCATTTTTCTTTGTAACATATTCAGATCACTCTCATACTTAATGAGAAAAATGATAATACCATTTTAAAGGGAAAGCAGTAAATAGATCTCTAACAAAATAGTACCTAACCTAAAAAAATAATATTAATCTTCCCTTGAAGGATTTTCCAAGAAACATACAGTACAGACCAAAAGTTTGGACACACCTTCTCATTCAAAGAGTTTTCTTTATTTTCATGACTCTAAAAATTGTAGATTCACATTGAACACATCAAAACTATGAATGAAAACATGTGGAATGAAATACTTAAAAAAGTGTGAAACAACTGAAAATATGTCTTATATTCTAGGTTCTTCAAAGTAGCCACCTTTTGCTTTGATTACTGCTTTGCACACTCTTGGCATTCTCTTCATGAGCTTCAAGAGGTAGTCACCGGAAATGGTTTTCCAACAGTCTTGAAGGAGTTCCCAGAGATGCTTAGCACTTGTTGGCCCTTTTGCCTTCACTCTGCGGTCCAGCTCACCCCAAACCATCTCGATTGGGTTCAGGTCGGGTGACTTTTTGTAGAGTCCATCCGTTCACTTTTTCTACAAAGACACGGTGGTTGGATCCAAAGATCTAAAATTTGGACTCATCAGACCAAAGCACAGATGTCCACTGGTCTAATGTCCATTCCTTGTGTTCTTTAGCCCAAACAAGTCTCTTCAGCTTGTTTCCTGTCCTTAGCAGTGGTTTCCTAGCAACTATTTTACCATGAAGGCCTGCTGCACAAAGTCTCTTCTTAACAGTTGTTCTAGAAATGAGAAAGTGTGTCCAAACTTTTGGTCTGTACTGTATATTTTTTGTCTATAGTCTTATACAGGCTCAGAATGGCAAACTCAGTTATACTCACCCACCGCTGCTCTACCGATGTAATCTTTGTTAATAGGCTGCAGCGGTAATGTGACGACTATAGTGCTGCAGAAAATCACTGGGTTCGGCAGTGATAACAAGCTACCTTGTTTCCCCTAACATAAGACTTACACTAACAATAACCCCTAGTAGGATTTTGGGGGCATTTTAGAGTATACATAAAACATAAGCCCTATTCCAAACGTAAGCCCTAGTTATGGTTTCATTATTAAGTGTCCAAGCAGCTAAAAAAGTTAAAGAATACAGCAGGACTCCATCAAAGAGAGCAGAGACCCCCAAAAAAGAGCAGACACACCCAAAAGAAAAAGAGAAAAATCCCACCCACCAGACCCCTAACAATTTCAGTTGGCAAGTGACGAGGGTGGATGAGCTCTCACACAGAGATCTGTGTTACTGTCCGGTTCCTCACCATTCCAGCTGCTTTGCACTGCAGCTCTCACACACAGATCAGGTACTAGTATCACTTGCTTTGCACTGCAGCTCTCACACACAGATCAGGTACCAGTATCACTTTCCGTGTGATACTGCTTCCAGTGACCAGGGAGAGCTAACCACTGTAGAACGCAGGGGGACCTGATAACGACACAGATTTGTATGTGAGAGCCCATTCACTTGCCAACTCTAATTGTTTGGGGTCTGGTAAGTGCAATTCTTTTAGGTGGTATCTGCTTTCTTTTGGGGGTAAACTTAGCAGTACATAGAGAATAATAAATTTAAGCAGATAATTTATGCCTTTGTAAATATGGTCTGTACGGACCACTACAGGACTGGTTCTGCAACATGAGAATAGCAGATCAGGTAAAAAAATGTGCATCTGAACCAGTAAAAGAATTAACACAAAATGTTGATGTTCCAGTATGTGATAACATGATTAGTTTTGAATAAATGTTTTTTTTTTTCAAAAATAAATGTGGATTGTTCTTCAAGGGAAAATATAAGACATTCCCTAAAAATAAGCCCTAGCAGATCTTTCGGAGCAAAAAATAATGTAAGACTCTGTCTTTTTTTTTCAGGGAAACACGGTAGTTATTATGAGACTGCTGCACTCAGTGGTTGGCTGCAGCAATCAAATACATTGTAATCGTGACATTACCGCTGCAGCTTGTCAGTAGAGACTAGGAGCAGACGCAGGGGGGGGGGGGGGGACCCTGGAGTAGTGGTGGAAGAGTATAGCTGTTTTTGTTATTTAAACCCTCGAAACCTGGAAAACACAAAAACATGTTTATATGCCTAGACATGGCAGTGACTAGATTGTATCAGTTGTACAGATACATGTGCATGTTCATTTCATGTATTAGTGAACACTGATTTGTATTATGTAGAGTATAATATGCTTTATAAATGACAGCAACATGATATCGCAGCTGCAAGCTACTGGGAAAATCCAATTTCCTGTGGTTTCCTTGCGGTCTGACAGCTGTCTCAGGCTGCTTTGCTGTGGTCTTGCTGAGCAATGCTCGATTATTGTACCACTTGTGCTCATATAGATAATAAGGCTACATTCACACATCCTTTTTTATTTTGACGTCCATTAGAAACTGACATGTTTTCTTATACAGTGATGTGAAAAAGTGTTTGCCCCCTTCCTGATTTCTTATTCTTTTGCATGTTTGCCCCCTTACATGTTTCAGTTCACCAAACAAATGTAAATATTAGACAAAGATAACACAAGTAACACAAAATGCAGTTTAAAAATGAAGTTCTTTATTATTAAGGGAAAAAGAAATCGAAACCTACAGAGCCGTGTGTGAAAAAGTGATGGCCCCTAAACCGAATAACTGGTTGGGCCACCTTTAGTAGCAACAACTGCAATCAAGTGTTTGCGATAACTGGCAATGGGACTTTTACAACGCTTTTAAAGAATTTTGGCCCACTCAACTTTGCAGATTTGTAATTCAGCCACATTCGAGGGATTCCGAGCAGGAACTGCCTTTTTAAGGTCATGCCACAGCATCTCAATTTTGATTAAGGTCAGGACTTTGACATGGCCACTCCAAAGTCTTAATTTTGTTTTTATTAAGCCATTCCGACGTGGACTTGCTGGTGTGTTTTGGATCATTGTCCTGTTGCATAACCTAAGTGCGCTTCCCTTGAGGTCACGAATAAATGGACAGACATTTTCTTTCAGGATTTTTTGGTAGACAGCAGAATTTATGGTTCCATTTACCACAACAAGTCTTCCAGGTCCTGAAGCAGCAAAACAGTCCCAGACCATCACACTACTACCACCATATTTTACTGTTGGTATGATGTTCCTTTGCTTGGTTGTGTATATGTCTGATTGGCTGCAGTCTGTCGCCCAGCACCTCTGCTGATCCACGATTGTCGGTCCTGGCAGTGGTAGCCTGTGGCAACTGGGCAACTCCAGAACTGAGCATTTCCGTCTGCTTGCTGCCATTGCGAGCAGCTGATCGGTGGGGGTTGACTGGTGTTGGACCCCCACCGTATCCTAAGAATAGGCCATCAGTGTAAAAGTAGTGGCCAACCTCTTTAACTGTTCTGATCTACCATTACGTAGCATCCACCTATGTCTAGATTAAGGTGTGTCCTTTTCCTGTAAGGAAGCACGTCACCTACATGTTCCCTTATATTCCGCATCAATTTACAAAATATCTTACCAGTATAATTTTTTCGACTTGGACACATACAAGGTGGACAACTTGACTTGCAGTTAATAAAATAACTTAATGTGAAGGTTCCTCTGTATCTGCAGTTGTAAATGTTTTAGTAGATGTTATGGAATCACAAGCAAAACAAGTTCCACATCAGAAGGTTCCAAATGGTTTCCAGTTAAACCACAAGCTCCTTGGATTGGGGTGGGAGATAAAGTGACTTATCCCTTACTGTCCTTGATTGTTTGGTCACCTGCTTTATTTTAGTGGAACAGATACTGGAGATTGATTTTGGACATTTGGTTCCTTGTTTAAAATTTTAATAAATTGAAGTAATAATTCAATTTTAACAGATGCGTATTGTCTTCAATCCCCTGTATATTTTATGCTACAATTTGCCACTGGGTTGACACGCTTCCACCGGGGCCTGGGGTGACTCATTACCGGGCAGTGGCTCTGCTCCTGGGGGGACGCGGCCTCGAGGCTCGGTTCCGTGACCCCGGCGGTGTCGCTTAGGGAATAGGAAGGGGATGTTGCCAGTTTATTCGTGATGCCACCTGTGGTATGCGGCAAGTTGGGGTGCTGCCACTGCAGGATGGGGACCTCTGGGGCAGATGGTGATGCAGCTCAGACGGTGCAGCTCTCCACAGGTAGAGCTGGGCCCCAGGGCGGATGGGGGGAAGTAGTAGTAGGCGATGGCGGGGGTTGCTGGGCTGGATGCGCAGGCAAATAACGGAGCGACACGGGGATGCAGTCTCAAGGTTTTTATTCACTGTAGCAGGTTCCAAGGTAACACAGCATTCCAGTGACCGCTTTTGGAGTGCTGGGGTTTCACTGTGATGGGCTCCAGCCGATCCTGGACAGCCCGGAGGTTGAGTCCGGTTCACCTTTCTTATGTGTATCTTCCCTGGTTGTCTTCCTGTGCTTACTTCTCCCTCTTGCCTTGCGCCCTCATTCACTGAACCCTGTGCCAGTGCCCATGGACCCTGTTAGGTGGCGTGAAGCTCTATCCCTTGGTCCTTTGGGGTCACCGTCCAGCGAATTTGTGTGCGGATGTGGCTTCGCTGCTTGCAGTCACCTGAGCCTCCGGTTTTACTACTGGAGTACGTAGGTTCTTCTCCTCTAGCCTAGGGACCAGTCCCCGAGTTGCAACCAAGTTCTTCCACCTGTAGATTATATGTGGAACAAGGCCAAGGAAGGTTATGGCACTCCCGTAGTCTCTAGGACCCCTTCTGCCTGTGCCCGGCTGAGTGGTACAAGCTCCAAGCCACGCATCTTCGCTCTTCCACTGCTCCTCTCCGACTTTCCTTCTCTCGCCACACTCCACGACTGTCTGTCTATTCCCACTCATAAGACTCCACCTCCCCGGTCTAGCTTCGGGTATAATCATGCCCTTACCATGTCTGATGAGGTGTTGCTGAATGAGAATGTTGTGTTTTTGTGTGAACTGGTGTTGACCTCCTCCTTACCCAGGATGGAATACCACATCTCTGGCTGAGGTGCAGTACCTCTATGGCGACTAAAGCCTCAGGGGCGCCACAGGTTCATTCTTCTGTTTTTATGGAATAGCAAAAACCTAAGAGTCTTTGAAAAAAAAATATGTTAAAAAGAGAATTGTGAGCAATTGATCTACTATTAAGAAGATATTATTTCTGCCTGGTGACAGCTCAATTAGACAGATGTAACAGTAGTAAGTGCCCGGCCCTTGTCTGGCATTAGCTAGCCCATTGCATACCTCTAATTATTAAAGTACAGTTCTTGATTCTACAATTTGGGCATTTGTGAATCCTGACTGCTATTCAGAGCGTGGAGTGAAAGGGCCTCATGCTTCACAGTATCTATAAAACAGACAATTGTGTAAGGTGTCACAACACTTTATCCGGCCATTTGTGCTGATTGCGGCCTACTCGCGGGAGCCAATGATATGTCTGAGCGCTTTACTGCATAATAACAGGAGTGGCAGGGAGCACACACACATATTATGACAGCTATTGATTATACAGCACGTCGCATTTATTTTTGCCATTTTCTGTGCGTCAATTAAGCTGACAACTTTGAGCTAACTTTAACCTTGTTGCCAGAGAAACTTGAGTGGATTCTGCGTTTCTTGTAAGAAACGCTTTTTCCAACTGAAAGATATGACAAGATGGAGCAGAGAGGAGCCGACCTGCAGCTTAGCCCTTAAATTTACAGCTTTTTGCTATAAAAATATCATTTCCAAAGTCTTTTTTTTTCTAGTTGAGATTTTTAGCACAAAATCTGTCACCAATGTATATGTACAAAGAGAACAAAACAATATTTATTGCTACTGTACAGTACCTTGTTTAATTTATATTGTTGTATTTTGTTGGTTAATTTTATAATGCATTTTATTTACCGAATTTAACAATTAAATTCTGCTGAAGGGTTCCCCTACGACTGGTCACATATACCCACATTATTCTATAATTTGTTAGGAGCAGTCTATATTGAGTCCCTGGCTTGTTAAATATTGATTTTAGAATTGGGACTAGAAGGAGCCTTGGCCCTTTTAAGATGGCAGAGTATTTCAATGTGGGTATGTGTAGATTTTGGCGGGGTACATCTGGCCGTACAGACTACCTTGATAGTAACCAAAGAAGGCAGCATTTATACAGAATATGTGGGCAAAGTCACTGTAGGTTCAGAGGCCTGAGAGAGAACGTGTCAATATGTCACATTGAATTACAGTGACTTGCAAAAGTATTCAAGCCCTTTGCATTTTCGTTTTTTGCTACCTCACAACCTGGAATTTCACCCTTTTTTTGAGGGTTTGCATCATTTCATGTAAAGAACATGCCTTCAACTGTGAATATTTTGTTTTCTTGTGAAGCAAACAACAAATAGGACACAATAACTGAAAACTTCAGTGTGCATAACTATTTAGCCCCCTAAAGTCAATACTTTCTAGAACCTCCTTATCAGGCAATTGGAGCTGCAAGTCACTTTGAATAAAGGCCCCGTTACACGCAACAACGTATCTAACGATATATCACCGGGGTCACGGATTCCGTGACGCACATCCGGCATCGTTAGCCACGTCGCTGCGTGTGACAGCAAGGAACGACCGTTAACGATGGAAAATACTCACCTTATCGTCCATCGTTGACACATCGTTCTTTTTTAAAAAATCGTTGATTGTGGAGGACGCAGGTTGTTCATCGTTCCCGAGGCAGCACACATCACTACGTGTGACACCTCGGGAACGAGGAATATCACCGTACCTGCGGCCGCCTGCAATGAGGAAGGAAGAAGGTGGGCGAGATGTTCGGCCCACTTATCTCCGCCCCTCCGCTTCTATTGGGCGGCCGCTTAGGGGTACTTTGCACGCTGCGACATCGCTAGCCGATTGTAGCGATGCCGAGCGCGATAGTCCCCGCCCCCGTCGCAGATGCGATATCTTGTGATAGCTGCCGTAGCGAACATTATCGCTGCGGCAGCTTCACACGCAGTTACCTGTCCTGCGACGTCGTCTGGCCGGCGACCCGTCTCCTTCCTAAGGGGGCAGGTCGTGCGGTGTCACAGCGACGTCACACAGCAGGCGGCCAATAGAAGCGGAGGGGCGGAGATGAGCGGGACGTAAACATCCCGCCCACCTCCTTCCTTCCTCATTGCAGGCGGGACGCAGGTAAGGAGATGTTCCTCGCTCCTGCGGCCTCATACACAGTGATGTGTGCTGCCGCAGGAACGAGGAACAACATCGTACCAGTCGCTGCAGCGAAATTATGGAAATGACCGACACTACACAGATCATCGATTTTCGACGCTTTTGCGATCGTTTATCGGTGCTTCTAGGCTTTATACGTTGTGACGTCGTTACCGGAGCTGGAGGTGCGTCACTTTCGATTTGACCCCGACGAGATCGCAGTAGCGATGTCGCAACGTGCAAAGTACCCCTTAGTGATGCCGCTGTGACGCCGAACGAACCTCCCCCTTAGAAAGGAGGCGGTTCACTGGCCACAGCGACATCGCTAGGTAAGCATGTGTGACGGGGACTAACGATGTTGTGCTCCACGGGCGGGTGCTTTCACCAGCGACATCGCTAGCAATGTCGCTGTGTGTAAATCCCGCTTTACAGCATGCTGTCTTCAGCTTACATATCCAAAACCTGCTGACGTATTCCCTGACCCCCTGACATTTCTGGTTTTGGCCTGATGATCTTTTTGTTCTCCCAGAGATAAGCTGCTGTCAAGCATGTCTGGTGGTTGCAATCTCATAGAGAACACAGAAGCGCTTGACCGATTCAGTCAAGATGGACAACCATCTTTTCGCATCTAATGTGTATGGGAAGCTTAAGAAGTGTGACCCTTCAGGAACATCTTATTGCAAAATCAAAAATCTCTAGGCCACGGATGAAGAATCTGCGACCCTCCAGTTGTTCTGAAGCTACAACTTCCATCATCCACACCAGCTGCTGGAATGTAAAGGGTTGTAGCTCCACATAAACTGGAGTGCCGGAGGGTGCTGGCTACTGTTCTAGACAGGATTTGTCTGTTGCTCGTCAGATAGTAATGTTTCTGGATTCATTCTAGCTTTTCCTGTGCTGTTACATGCCGTCCATACCAAGCAGCTCCTCTGACTCCACACCTTTTCTTTATCCAAATGACCTCTTACCCTACTACTGATAGATGCCTCCCTTGTGTACACTGCTGAATTATTTAATGCGTCTGAATGTTTGTAGTCCATCTAAACCAGACACGTTAATGAACGGCTAAAAATTAGCACTGAGCGCTAGAAGCATAAATAATTCAGCACTACCATTGACGTGATAGAGTGCAGTGTTATAATTTAGCCCCATGGTATATTATTTAGAAAGCTGTAATGAAAAAGAATAGTGTTTCTCACACTCACGCCTCTCATGTAACAACTTCCAGTACATAATGTATAAAAGGACATGGATTGCTGAAAAATGGACAGGTACGTCCTCAATGAAAGGAACGAAAGATATTGTTTTTAACCCCTTGACATTCTGAAGCCAGCGTAAGGTATAAAGTGCTTATTCGAGTATTTAAAGGGAATCTTTCAGCAGGTTTTTGCTACTTCATTTGATAGAAACCTGATGTAGGCAAAGCAATCCTGAATCCAATTATGTATCACTTAAGGCCACATCTCACTAAGCGACATCGCTAGCGACATCACTGCTGAGTCCTGTTTTTTGTGACACAACAGCGATCTTGCTAGCGATGTCGCTGTGTGTGACATCCAGCAACGACCTGGCCCCTGCAGTGAGGTCGCCGGTCGTTGCTGAATGTCCTGGACCATTTTTTGGTCGTTGCTCTCCCACTGTCAAGCACACATCGCTGTGTTTGACAGCGAGAGAGCAACGATCTGAATGTGCAGGGAGCCGTCTTCTGCGGACACTGGTAACCAAGGTACACATCGGATAACCAAGCAAAGCGCTTTGCTTGGTTACCCGATATTTACCTTGGTTACCAGCATCCGCAGCTTCTAGAAGCCAGCTCCCTGCTCCCTGCACATGTAGCCAAGGTACACATCTGGTAACTATAAGCAAAGCGCTTTGCTTAGTAACCCGATGTGTACCATGGTTATGAAGCACAGCGTCTTTACACGGGTCGCTGGTGGCTGATCTCTGATCGCTGTGGAGATCTGTCTGATTGACAGCTCACCAGCGACCATGTAGCAACGCTCCAGCAATCCCTCCCAGGTCAGATTGCTGGTGGGATCGCTGGAGCGTCGCTAAGTGTGACGGTACCTTTAGATTAGTAGCTGCAGCCGTTCTGACACAATCCAAGGTTTTAGGCCGGTGTCCCACTTGCGATTACCGCTGGTATATCTTGTGCGAGTTTCACTGTGTATCACCCGTCACGGACTCACACGCTGCTCATAGGAGCGGGTCGGCTGCATAGAGATGCATGCAACCGACCCGCTCCTGTGAGCAGAGTGTGAGTCCGTGACGGGTGATGCACCGTGAAACTCGCGCGGTAATCGCAAGTGGAACACTGGCCTTAGATTTAGCCATGTAGCAGAGCTGAAGGAGCTGCCCTCGTCCACACCAGGCTCTCTATAGAAATTGTACATTGACAGGACAGGGCGTGGCAGACTGCCATGCATGTGACATTGTAGCCCAGCAATGCTAATTACTAGGTGATAAAGCCTTTAGTTTAAGGGGTACTTCTAACATAGCAAGATCGCTATGTGACGCCCCAGTGACCTCATTAGCGATCTCGCTGTGTGTGATACTGAGCAGTGATCTGGCCCCTGCTGTGAGATCGCTGCTCGTTACACACAGTGTTGGTTCATTTTTTGGACGTTGCTCTCCCGCTGTGAAGAACACATCGCTGTGTTTGACAGCGAGAGAGCAACGATCTGAATGTGCAGGGAGCAGGCTTCTGGCAGCCTGCGGTAAGCTGTAACCAAGGTAAATATCGGGTAACCAAGCGAAGCCCTTTGCTTGGTTACCCGATATTTACCTTGGTTAATAGCATCCGCCGCTCTCACGCTGTCAGTGCCGGCTCCCTGCTCCCTGCACAAGTAGCCGGAGTACACATCGGGTAAATAAGCAAAGCGGTTTGCTTATTAACCTGATGTGTAATCTGGCTAGGAGTGCAGGGAGCCAGCGCTAAGCGGTGTGCGCTGGTAACCAAGGTAAATATCGGGTAACCAAGCGCTTGGTTACCCGATATTTACCTTAGTTACCAAGCGCAGCATCGCTTCCACGCGTCGCTGGGGGCTGGTCACTGGTCGCTGGTGAGCTCTGCCTGTTTGACAGCTCACCAGCGACCATGTAGCGACGCACCAGCGATCCTGACCAGGTCAGGTCGCTGGTGGGATCACTGGAGCATCGCTAAAGTGTGATGGTACCCTAAGTAAACAACAGCACGCAGTCTGATAAGAGAGGCATAGTTGATTTTTTTAACCCCTGCTGTTCTCAGATTACATAGCAAAAAACAGCTGACAGATTCCATTTAATACCCTCAACATTTCACAAGAATTCCAAAGTATCCAAAGCATGGAATGACACTGCCAAGCCATAAAGCACATTGATTAAGACAAAATCTGCCAAAAGAAGCCTTAAAAAGTCACTATCAGTTCTAAAGGGTTATTTCTGCTCTGCTGCATATTCATAAAGTACGCCTCATTACTAATAGTCTGGAAATGTCTCACTAATGAAATATACCTTACAGCTCTGAGACTGTTGTACGCCTCAAACATTATAAATTAGAGTCTCTTAAGGTGCAGTGCACAATAGATTGAAGGTAGGCATGTCAAGAAGTCGGATGTTGGTGATGGTTGAAGAAAGCACAGATTGGTAAAATGGGGCAGGATTGTTGAGAAAAATAACAATTTGAGAGTAGAGAAAGAACTTCAAGTCAGGGATTTTGTGGGATTATAGTCGGGTGTAATAATAACCAAGTATAATTATACAAGACAGGTCATTTTCTTATGTAGGTGGGAAAAAAAATCTTTAACTAAAACAGAAACAGCTGTGTTGGAGGGTTAAAACTAGTGAGAAACAGCCACACTCTGCTACAAATGGGAGGTTATGGAAGACAGTTTAATGTACTGTATGAATGTCATACACCATGGTAAGACTTAGCACAGCAACAAGACACAAGGTAATTATACTGTATCAGCAAGGTCTTAAAGCAGCACTAAGAAATGGGAAATAGTGAGAACCATAAATGCAGTGGTAGTCCAAAAATTCACATTTGCTTAGCCTCCCTTCAGAATCTGAAGAAATTCACCAGTCCCATCAGATCAGAACTGGCACAACTAGTAAAACCCAGCTATGCCCAGTTCCAGCTTAGGCACATTTCACACATCAGTGATTCTGGTACGTTTGTGCTTTTTTTTATACGTACCAGAATCACTGACATACGCAGACCCATTATAATGAAGGGGTCTGTGCACACATCAGTGATTTTTCACTGACCGTGTCTCCGTGCGGCGTACACGCGTGTCTGTGATTGCCGCACGGAGACATGTCCGTTTTTTTCTGGCATCACTGATGTCTCACGGACCACACAGTGATGTGATCTGTGAAACACGTGCCAGAAAAACACGGACATTTAAAATAATAAACATTTTCATCTCACCTTTCCAGCGACGCTCTGTGCAGCCCCCGCTCTCTGCAGCTTCCTGACCGGCTAATGAATATTCATGAATGCAGTCAGAGCCGACCCGGAAGTAGCTGCAGAGAGCAGTGGCTGGACGCTACAGAGCTGGAGACTTCAGCACCATGGAGAGCAGGAACGGGACAGGTGTGTATACGACCATGTGCAATCACGGATAAAGGATCGCGGATTGCACATGGACAACCCACGTGTGCCGTGAATCACGGAACACGGAGGGACATGTGCGTGTTTTACACGTCAGTGAAGAACGTCTGTGATTTTTCACTGACGTGTGAAACGGGCCTAAAGCCTGCTTTACACGAGTCGATCTATTGTGCGATAGCACGAGCGATCGTACCCTTCCCCGTCATTTTTGCGTCACGGGCAAATTGCTGCCCGTGGCGCACAAACTCGTTTAACCCCCGTCACACGCACTTACTTTTCGGACGACCTCGCTGTGGGCGACGTACGTCCACTTCCTGAAGTGGGAGGGACGTTCGGCGTCACAGCGACGTCACAAGGCAGCAGGCCATTAAGCCGGCGGGTGCCGTGGGACGCAGGTACGCTGTGTTCATCGTTCCCGTGGTGTCACACGGAGCAACGTGTGATGCCACGGAAACGATGAACAACCTGCACTCATGAAAATAAACGATATTATGAAAGTTAACGACGAGTACACGATTTGTGAGCGATACTGCGTCGCTCGCAGGTGTCACACAAGACGACGTCGTACACTATGCCGGATGTGCTTCACGAAAACCATGACCCCGACGACATATCGCACGATATATCGTCTCGTGTAAAGCCCGCTTTAGAAAAGTGAGGCCAGAACTAGTCTTCATGGAAGAACTGCAGCCAAAAATAATTACCTTCAACATCGAAACAAACGCAAAGGGACTCATCTACGCACAAAAACAAAGGAGCTGGGGTTCAAGAACAAAGGCAGGTGCTCTGAACTGATGAGTCAAAATGTGAAATGTTTGACTGTAACAGAAGGCAGTTTGTACGCTGACAAGGTGTAGAGCCATACAATTAGTGTCTGAAGGGAACAGTGAAGCATGGTGGAGGCTCCATGCAAGTTTGGGGCTGTAATTCAAGTGGTGTTGGGAATTTGGTCAGGATTAATGGTGTTCTCAATGCTGAAAATACAGGCATCTACTGATCCATCATGCAATCCATCAGGGAATTATCTGAGTGGCCCCAAACTTATTCTACAGCAGTACAATGACCCAGACACAGCCAATGTCACCATGAAATATATTCAGTGCAAAAAGGAATAAGGAGTCCTGGAATTGATTATATGGCCCGACAGAACCCTGATCTCAACATCATCCAGACTGTCTGGGATTACATGAAGAGGCAAAAGATTTGTACAAGTCTACATCTACAGAAGATCTGTGGTTGGTTCACCAAAATGTTTGGAACAACCACCCTGCCGTGTTCCTTCAAAAATTGTATGTGTACCTAGAGGAATTCATGTTGTTTTGAAGGCAAATGGCAGTTACATAAAACATTGATTCGGTTTAGATTTCTCTTTTGTTTATTAACTTTGCATTTTATTAATTGATAAAAATAAACTATTTAACACTTTTAGCTTTTTAAAGCATTCTTACTTTGCAGAATTTTTTCAATACCTGCCTAAAACCTTTTTTTTTGTGCCCCCTATATTTCACGCACCGCTGGTCTCGCCTACTGTATTTGGAAATTTGACTATAGATCTCAAATACAGTATTGTCAAAAGTGATGTGGAATGGAGGCAGAACAGTAAAGGAGAGAGGGCAGGTGGATGTAATGCGTACAGTGCAGATTCATATCATACATTAGATGAAATACAAAGTAGGATAACAGAACAAGAGACTTTCTGTTCCTCTTTGCATTACCAGTAGTTAAGGCTCTGTCCACATGTCATCCATATGCATTGGATCCAGTATATAAAAATAAGTGAATTTGTTTTACATTTGGTTTTCTGATAGCAATGGATCCGTTTTTAACAGAAGTGTCTCTAAATACCTTTTAGAGTATATGTGCAGAGCTAAAAAAACAGATCTGGTGATGGATAATATACCGATGACCATTAGTTATGATCCATTTCCCATAGACGTAAATATTAAAAAAAAAAATCAATTTGCTATCTATGTTTTTAACTGAACAAAAAAGTTGGACAGCCTGTGTTATGAATTAGCTAAAAAATTGTCACGGATGTGTCATGGGTGACAGACAGTCATTTGGTTTCTGGCAATAGAAGGTCACAGCTTTTGGCTGTGCAAAATGCTCCTTGACTTTCTATTGCTCTTGCTGTTAGTATTAATTTTATTAGGTAGTTTTCCTGCTGGGTTTTAAGTTCTTCCCCTTTAAGATCCAGTGGAGCCCTCCTTCCATCCAGCTGCTGATTATCAATATTCTCCATGTGTTTAATTACTTAAATACTCCATGTGTTTAATTAATCTTCCCTGGACTTGTGCTTTTGATATTATTCAATTCATACAAGCTCTGATTGCAAGCAGGTGGCTTGTACTTCTCTCTGGTATCGTGCTGAAAGCTCTGCTGAACTTCTACCTGAGTCATCTAATGATAAGTAGTTCATACACATTTCCTTGTGTATCCCCCTTGTGTCTTCTTTTAGCATTTAGTGGGGTTGACGAAGAGCTCATCCCACCTGTTCCCTATTTAGGGCCTAGCACTAGGGATACCTAGGGTCAGGTATCCCGCTCAGCACATAGGTGCAGAACCTATCTAGGGTGGTGAGGGACCCGAGGGACCAGCAGTAGGTTTTGTCAGAGGTCACCATTTCCCCCTTCCCTTGACACAGGGGTCCCCTTACCTTACCTTTCGCCCTTCGCTTGGTACTTCCCTAGCGTGACAAAAATGGATATGAGTTAGAAAGGAGGCAAGTGAAAGATATATATGACCCAAAAGAATGAAATCCTGTATTTGAACATTTTATTTCCATTTTTATTATCCCAAAATGGTTCCAAAACTAAGTGGAATTAAATACTGGACATGTGAATAGAACCCTAGGTGACTCACCCAATGCCAAGCAGCAGCAAAGAAAGCATTTAAGATGTTACAAAGAGTTAAAAATGTATGATACTTGAATATGGGTTACATAGAACAGATTTTTTGTTCTGATTTTCCAGGCAGAAAATGTGTTGCATATTATAGTACCAGCATTGGGAACGAGGATTTACACAATATATATTGTGAATGCCACCGTGGTTTTCATCCTTTGAAATGCAAAGTATAAAATGTATGCCAAATCCCCAGAATTTCTGCATCAAAACCTGTGGCTGCAAAAATTGCAAACGAACACCTAATGTGCTGGAGAATTTGGACCTTTACATTAGATAACACGTAGAGGCTTTTTGTTATCCTAGTAAATGGGAAATGTCAAATAATAGGGCTTGTAAATACAACATATTTAGCAATTAATTGCTTATTAAAATGTGTAGCCTTAATTGAGATATTAATAATCTTCTTTTGTTTACAGCTCATTGTCTTGGAGACCGACCACCACTAATAGACAACCTAATGTGCGTAGCCTACAAGCTCTTTTCTATTAACTGTTTTGCAATTAAACACAACCGCTGGAACGTGCAGTTACCTCCTACTCTCGGCCAGCTTCAGCACAGTCCGTAGACGTTATACAGCAACGGTGGTCGGTCTCTTAGGCAACCACCATAAACAAAGGAAATGTGTTAATATTTTGAAAATGATTGAAAAATTTTTTGACAACAAAATTGCAAAAGTGCTTGTTAATACCAGCACTATCCAATAATATCTATGTATGAAAATGGGAATAACCCTTTAAGAAATGATATCTTACATATGTTTGAATATAAACAAGATCCAAACAAAAAATGGGCGCATGACCTATTTATTGCAAGCAAATCAAAGCAAGGTCTAAAACTTAACTTTTACTATATAAATCCCAAAACAGCAATTAACATAGACAAAGTGCAGTGCATAATGATAAAGTGCAAATAATTGTCCACGATCTCACCCGATCTTTCTCCACGAGTTAGGGTCCCGTTACACGTAGTGGTGCACCAGTGATCTGACCTGGCAGGGGTCGCTGGAACGTCGCTACATGGTCGCTGGTGAGCTGTCAATCAGGCAGATCTCCACAGCGATCAGAGATCAGCCACCAGCGACCCGTGTAATGACTGCTCCCTGCTGGCTACCGGAGGAATCTCCTGTAATGCCAGGCCTGGATTCAGTTACCTGCTTTGCACTCCGGAGCTCTCAGCTGCAGCCTGGACTGATCTCAGAGTTTGCAGGACTGCACCGCGAGCGCTGAGTGATTGATTCCCCGGCGATTGCAGTTCAGTTCATAACAGCTGCGGACAGGCCGGGGTGCAATCCGGAGTTCAGGTGAGAGCACCGGAGATCAGCCCGACATGTGTTCAGCTGTCATGAACTGAACCGCCATTGCCAGGGAATCAATCACTCAGTGCTCGCGGTGCAGTCTACGCTGCACTCCGGAGCTCAGGTGAGAGCTCTGGAGTGCAATGCAGCTAACTGAATCCAGGCCTGGCATTACTGGAGGTTCCTCCGGTAGCCAGTCCGACGCTGGGTGGCGGGAGACCAATGAGCAAAAAATGGTCCTGATCGTTTTGTCATGATCAGCGACCTCACAGCAGGGGCCCGCTCGCTGCTGCTTTTCACACAGCGATATCGCTAGCGAGGTTGCTAATACGTCACAAAACCTGTGATGTTTCAGCGATCGCGCTGTGTGTGACCGGGGCTTAAATGCAATGTGCACACCGATCCAATGATATAATCCAGGCAGAAAATATGCTGGAAGACCTGAGGGTATATAAATAATGACTAACTCCTGTCATGCGCCATGCAAATACTTCCACCCAGACAATGGCAGCACCCAAGTGTAATGGCTGTCCCAATAAACACGATCATCCCAACACGTTTCCCTCTCTAATCAGAGAGTTCATCAGGGGAGATAAGGAATAATATCAACCTGCAGTGGCAGGGATCAAAAGAATGCTTGCACCACACCTATGGAGTGTGCTAACAAACAGGTGTGGTGCAAGCATTATTTTGATCCCTGCCACTGCAGGTTGATATTATTCCTTATCTCCCCTCATGAAATCTCTGATTAGAGATTGAAACGTGTTGGGATGATCGTGTTTATTGGGACGATCGTGTTTATTGGGACAGCCATTACACTTGGATGCTACCCTTTTCACTGCAGAAGTATTTGCATGGGGCACAACATGGGTTAGTCATTATCTATATACCCTCAGGTCTGCAGGCATATCTTCTGCCTGGGTTATATCATTGGATCAGTGTGCACGGTACACTAAAGCGGGCTTTACATGCTGCGACATCGCTAATGCGGAGTCGTTGGGGTCACGGAATTCGTGACGCACATCCGGCCGCATTAGCGATGCCGTTGCGTGTAACACCGATAAGCGATTTTGCATCGTTGCAAAAACGTGCAAAATCGCTAATCGGCGACACGGGGGTCCATTCTCAAATCTCGTTACTGCAGCAGTAACGAGGTTGTTCCTCGTTCCTGCGGCAGCACACATCGCTGCGTGTGACGCCGCAGGAACGAGGAAGCTCCCCTTACCTGCCTCCCGGCCGCTATGCGGAAGGAAGGAGGTGGGCGGGATGTTACGTCCCGCTCAGCTCCGCCCCTCCACTGCTATTGGGCGGCGGTTCAGTGACGTCGCTGTGACGCCGCACGGACCGCCCCCTTAGAAAGGAGGCGGTTCGCCCGTCACAGCGACGTCGCCGGACAGGTATGTATGTGTGACCGGTCTGGGCGATGTTGTGCGGCACGGGCAGCGATTTGCCCGTGACGCGCAACAGATGGGGGCGGCTACCCACACTAGCGATATCGGGACCGATATCGCAGTGTGTAAAGTAGCCTTAAGTCATGGAGCAGGATCGGGTGAGATTGTGGACAATTATTTGCACTTTATCATTATGCACTGCACTTTGTGTATGTTAATTGCTGTTTTTAGATTTATATAGTAAAAGTTAAGGTTTAGTCCTTGCTTTGATTTGATTACTGATTGGACTTAGGGGCACGATTTGTCTCTGCTTAGCAGAGAATTGGCTTTGTTACTATTTTTTGCAAGACCTTTGCAATGGACAACGGCATAACATGCATGTGGAAGCAAAAATTCAGTCATTACTATAGGAAAGAGTGTAAAATAATATATTTATAGTAATGAAATATTATGCTAAAAAAGCACTGATAGCATTTGAAAACATTTAGACATTTCATTTAGTAAAGGGTGGTAGTTGCAACAGCCAATTGGGGTCTCCCTTTGCATTCATATGTTTCGTGGTTGGGGGGCTTTATTGTTATTGGAGTTTGTGGTAATCGGTTGTAACAATGGCAGCCGTAAATGAATGCCACTTGTAGAAAATTCAGCATCTTTTAGATCAATCTAACACTAATATCTGAAAAGAATATTAAAACTTCACTCAAGAGGACAACTACAGATATATATCTCCTGTTATTTAAAGTGGTGTCCATGATTAAAAAGTTGTTTTCTATGTTGGGTCACACAGAACAAAACAATGGTTTATTTGAACAATTAAAAAAAAAATTCCTGTGTAGAAATTGATATTACATACTACTTAAGGGTATGACCGCACTTTGCGTCGTCCTACTTGCAGTTATAAACGCACGTTTTTGCCTTAATTGATTTTGCCAAAGTTGCCTTTTCCAGAAATTTAGCGCTAAAAACGCATGCGTATTTACCGCGTTTTAGATGCTTTTTCAGCGCTTTTTCCATGCGTTTTCCCTTGCGTTTTGACAGATGCGTTTTGAACAGAAAGACACTGGTAAATAAAGATTAAATAGTCAAACAGAATGAAAAAAGAGAAAAAAAAGCAAAACATATATAATTTTTGAATTATTTAAGAAAATATTTATTTTTCATGAAATTATAGCGGTTTTATAATATTTATTGCTAAATTAGCAATAAAATCATAATTTTGAATAATTTCATTGTCGGACTATGTGTGTGTGTAAAGGGACATATTATTTCATTATTTTAATGTCAGAAAAGCATGTGTTTCTGCACCTAAAAAGCAGATAAAACGCAAGAATTTTCATGTTTGCTGCTTTTTGATACTTCTCATTGACTTCAATGTTAGCAAAGCGCTGCAGAAATGGCAAAAACAATTGACATGCTGCTTCTTTGAACGCATGGTTTTTGCCACAAATTATGCAAATTAAACGCAGCGTTTAGAAATGCAAAGTGCGGTCTAGAAATCTACATTTTCCATAGACTATTATGGAAAGCAAAACGCATGCCTTTTGGCATGCTGCAGTTCAAAACGGACCTAAAAAGCAGCTGAAACGCAGGTGGAAACGCGAAGTGCGGTCATACCCTTAGGCCCCCTTCACACATCCGTGTCTTCGATACGTTTGGTGTCCATTTTCACACGTACCAGAAACACAGACACACGTAGATCCATTAAATTCAATGGGTTTGTTCACACGTGTGTGTATTGACATGGTCCGTGTGTTCCACATGGCAACATGTCCCTTTTTGGCTGGCCACCCGGATGTCACACGGACCGCACACTGATATGATCCATTTGATACGCATGAGAACACCTCACTGAAATGAAATGGATTTTTATACTTACCTGTCTGCAGTGCTGCTGTTGTTTCCGGGTCCCGCTCATTATGCCTCATGAATATTCACTGCACTGACTGCAGACCCGGAAGCAAGTGTGACAGCAGTGGCAAGAGAATGGTAAGTATACAAGTTCATGCTGTCCGTGTGCTATCCGGATGTCACACTGATGACACACACACTGACACACGGATGGCCCACGGAACTCCACAATAGACGGTGCAAAACCTTTGTTTTTTTGCCAGAACGTCCGAAGCGGGCCTAAAGAAGCGCCTCATATTTTTTTGATTCCCTAAGAGTGTGTAGTGCTGGTGACAAGACGTCACTTCTACTTTATTTTTTGGCTGGCCTGCACATTAGCAGAAATCACTTTGTCACTTGTGTATAGAGGATTTGGCTAGTGAGACAGGCTACTGAGCATATGTGACCACCAAACCTGGACACATGGAGAGGGCATTCTAAGAGGGAATCAAAAGAACAGCAGGGGGCGCCATAACAAGTCTGTATTAGCAATATGTAAAAAAACAAGATGTGCTATTAAAATATCAGAAAGTGAAGTCGCCTACTAATCCCCTGCAGCTCCTCACTTAGCTTTGTCCAGGCTGGTCAGAGCGGCTCTCTGCTACCTGTTCTGTGTGTATGGACACGTGTCCGCAGCATTCATGTGGCAGCCAAGGGGAAGCTTTGGTCACTATATCATCAGTGGAAAAACACTTTGAGCTACTTTTTTAATACACTCCAGAAAGAGATGGGAATCCCTTAAAACATATGTTTATGAATTGGTTATTTGGCTTAAATCTATCCTAATTGTACTTTTGGAACAAATAAAGCTGTAAATAGTCCAGAATCACCCTCCTTTCACACATCTGGACATCACAGCCCATGATTCATGGAACAGCCGCAGGTCTCTTGCCCTCAACTCAACAGCCTCATAGGTATATATGAGACTGTCAAGTTCAGGTTGGGAGACCCATGGCCAAGCCCGGGCTTCGCGTCCGTAATTGGACCAGGAGCCACCGATGTGAAATTCCGGCATAATAGATATAAGAAGGGATATATTAGACATGCATTTGGTGTAAAATTGGGCCAAAATCCGCACATGGAGGAATATCAGGTTGGTTTTGTTGATCAGAAGATTGATACAACTGGCAGCATAGTTGAGGTCCTAGGATTCTAGGTGTCTCACCGGCTATGGCCGGTCAATCAGGCATCATAAAAAAATTAAAGAGGCAGAAAAATTAGAAAACGTCCTAAAGAATTTTGTCAATCACAGGAGACAAAAGATGGAGGATAAATTAGCTAAAAAAGGCTTTTGAGGACACCAAACAGAAGACTATAAAAAGGGTCATAGTGCCATAAAGCCATGAATGGATGATAAGAAGAAGAATTCTATGAGCAGCAGGGTCACATACTTTAGAAAGCCAATTACAATAGGGTAATCAGCACATAAAAGCCATGGGGGTAGGGTAGGATGAAGACAGAGAAATCAAGTGTGAGTGACAGATGCACCAGAATAAAGGGTATGGCTAGGATGACATAGGAGGTCATAGCTGTGCTGTACAGAAGGCTTACCGGGACCCAGTCTTCAACTATTTAAGGTTAAATGACTGTGACACAAATGACCATGAGGATGTGAAATGACTAGAGGCATTCATTAGGATGATTAGTAGAGGTATCAGGTCCAGGAAGAGGTGTAGACAAGATTTCCAAAGCACAGGATGGGTACGGATAAAATAATAAGCCTTCTGTTTGGGTAGTGTACAGATTGCATGAAGGACAGTAGAGATACTACTGGAGTCTAATAGTGATGTGTCGGTCGCGAACGATCCGACACAAAGATCCGGCTCCCTGCTGTGAACGACAGGAGCCGGATCACCAAAGTGAGCCACAAAAATTGCTACACGGTTCTTTTCGCCGCTGAAACCCTGCCCACCCGCGTCTAAACCCCGCCTACTCCGTGATCGAATTGGTCTCTTGTAAGTGGGCGGGGTTTTGCCACGGGTGGGCGTGGTTTCAGCGGTGTCATTATAATCTTAAATATGTGTTCACCTGGGGTGAACACATATATAATAAGGAGCCGAGAACGATCCGAATGATCCGGCTCTTTTTGGTGAGCGGAGCCATGGGAACCAGATCACCAAAAAGAGCCAGACTGCCCATCACTAGAGTCTAAGAGGGTGGTACGTGAATATGATGTTTTTGACTTTCCAAATTATTACTTGCTTTTGTTGCCATGTTGACTTGCACAGTATTGTACACACATATAGTTTATATACCTATAAACTAGTATACATGAACAGGTAATTACACAGTTGTATAGACAAAAATGTGCATTTTTTTAAAGCTAACATAAAGAGTGATACAAGACAAGGAACATACAACTTAAAAACAACACAAGTGAGACATAACATCAAATGTGCAGATTAAAAACATACAAAAAAGAAAAGGTGATAAGGAAATATTATAGATCCTCACATGTGCATCCAGAAATCACAATGTACAATATGTAGGTAAAAAATGAAAATACAAAAATATATACATTACGCATGTATGTCGAAGGCCAACCAATAGTTATGGGCCTAACAGGCATTAGGGCCCAAGTAAAAGAGGAAAAGGTTACCCAAATACAGCAGACCACAGACCCCCACACCACTCCGACGGCCGTTTCGCTACCACTTCGTCAGGGACTCTGGATGCACATGTGAGGATCTATAATATTTCCCTATCACCTATGCAGACCTATCACCTCTGAAAAAGCTGCTGAAAAAAATCTGTGCAGAAATGCCTGTACATGGCAGATGATAAAACTACAGCATGTCAGTTCATGTTACTGATGTTTTAATGAGCCAGGTGCAATTTATGGTGGATCTGCAGTAAGAAACACAATGAAGAGTTCGCTACAGTGAATTCCGAAACGGATTATTTATTTTTTTTTGCAAATTATGTCTTGTGTGGAGTCACCATAAGAGGGTTATGCCACAAATTGAAATAAATAAAATCTCTGAAGTAAAGCGCCTCATTTATTTAACCATATCAATGTAAAAACATCACTGCCCAGGGTACATTTTTACCTCTTTAATCACTCTGCTGCTGCGGTATTTATTCCCTTGATGTGAACAGGGAGCAATGTGTCCTATATGACCTGATAGCAACAGAATTTCTCAGGAGGGCATTAAAGTCAAATATTGCAAGCTCCACACCTCCTGTCTATGTCGCCAGATGCAGTAAAAATAGTCCTTCACAAACAGCCACAGCAATCCAACTATCTCTCTATCTATCTATCTATCTATCCCTCTATCTCTATCCAAGGAGATTTTTTGCAGGCATCGGCAACTTTCATGGTGGAGTCAGGATCTGTGGAAACTACAGATTTGGGTACTCTGCCTGCTAACCTTTCTGATGTCTGTGATCAGGGCAGGGAGACTCAGATGTTGACTCAAGGTATGTGCGCACGTTGCTTTTTACCTGCTTTTTACCTGCTTTTTTGCTGCTTTTTCTTCTGCGCTGTTTAATGCCAAAATGGATGTGTTCTTCTATTCAAGCAAAGTCTATGGGAATTTGGGTTTCTTGTTCACACTATGTTGTTCAAAATGCTGCCTTTTTGTGACAGAACTTTGGTCAAAAACTCAGCTTTTCAAAGAAGCAACATGTCAATTGTTTTTGCCATTTGGGTTTTGCACTGCAAAGCTGAGTTTTTGACCAAAGTTCTGCCACAAAAAGGCAGCATTTTGAACAACATAGTGTGAACAAGAAACCCAAATTCCCATAGACTTTGCTTGAATAGAAGAACACATCCATTTTGGCATTAAACAGCGCAGAAGAAAAAGCAGCAAAAAAGCAGGTAAAAAGCAGGTAAAAAGCAACGTGCGCACATACCCTTAAGGCTGCTTTACACGCAGCAACATCACTAGCGATGTCGCTGGTGAAAGCACCCGCCCCCGTCGGTTGTGCGTCACAAGCAAATCACTGCCCGTGGCGCACAACATCGCTAGGACCCGTCACACATACTTACCTGCCTAGCGACGTCGCTGTGGCCGGCGAACCGCTTCCTTTCTAAGGGGACGGATCGTGCGGCGTCACAGCAACGTCACACAGCAGCCGTCCAATAAAAGCGGAGGGGCGGAAAGCAGCTGAAAGAAAGTGACGCCCACCTCGTTGCCGGAGGACGCAGGTAAGGTGTTGTTCCTTGTTCCTTTGGTGTCACACGTAGCGATGTGTGCTGCCTCAGGAACGACGAACAACCTACGTCCTGCAACAGCAACGATATTTGGGATTAGAACGACGTGTCAACAATAAAAGATTAGGTGATCGTTAGCGGTCGTTCGTACGTTTCACACGCAACGACGTCACTATCGAGGCCGGATGAGCGTCACGAATTCCGTGACCCCAACGACATCTCGTTAACGATGTCGTTGCGTGTAAAGCCCCCTTTGGGCTTAGGTAAGCTAGCAAGAGTTAACTTATGCCGGGCTGCTTGTTAGTTTATTTGATCACATGCTTTGGGGGAGAAAATCATGTTAGCCCCCCCCCCATTCTATATATGCTGCCTGGATTGTTCCGTTAATGGCAGCTATAGTTTACCTATACTGGTCTGGTGAGGTGTTGTGATCCAGACTTACTGCTGGTTGTTGTGCATAATTTCTGTGAGCAGTTGTGGTGTTAACCCTTGTTATCTTTTTGTTGCTACCTTCCTGCTCTTGATTTTCTACTTTCTCTCTTACTGTTTGTTCATGTGAGCTTGCAGTGCGTCTGTGTTTTAGTTTTCCCTTGTTAATCTTAATCTGTGTTACTATCACACTTCTACCCCTTCCGTCCCTGGGGAGTAACAGATTAGATCTGGACAGGAGAATAGCCAGGCACATGACTCGGGTATCTCCACCATTAGGGGTAACCCTGATGTTAGGGATAGCCTGGAGTCCCCTAGCATGAGGGACAGAATAGGAGCCCCCTGTCCCTTGCTATCCTGCAGTCACATTGTGATAATCAATTTATCGCTTATCTATATTTGCATCTTTCTATCTGTCTGTCACTAATCTATTCATCTCTTTCTATCTATCTATCTATCTATCCTCTTTTTGCACACATTATTTTGTTCCTCTCCATACCACATTGTATCGGCCTCATACTAGGCTGAATGGGCAGGAAAGCTACTGAGCATGTGCATCCACTAGAGATTATCATAAAGAGTCCCATGACTCGCGTGCAGCGACCACTGATCAGCGCCCTGTGTTCCTTCTCCTACAGCGCCCTGTGTTCCTTCTCCTATCTCCTTTATTTTTTTACAGACTTAAATATTTCATTTCATTTCTTTCTCCTTTATATTTTATACATCTATTTATTTTCAAAGGAAAACTCACATCAAACCAACAATTCAAATCCAGTTGCAATGAAACAGAAGCCTTGGCATTTAATATAAGTCCTGCACAAGAGTGAGCCATTGCCAGATAGATCATCATGTTGAAAAAATATTTGCTAAGGTTTTTGCTTTTGTTTCTTCTCAAGGCTTTTTTTTCCCTTTAAGGATAATTTGTTTACTCCTGACCAGACATCATCCAGTTACATAATTTGCAGGCACCCAGCTTCACTTTCTGCATCTGGGCGCTCAGTTAAACTTAGGAACCATTTTCCTATGTTCTTTTATGTGCAAATCTTCATGATCGGTTTATACGATTAAAGTGATATAGTAGACAGATTAAGACACAGTGGAAAGCCGTGGGAGATTTTGTGCTGCGCATAGCGCTATTTCCTCCATGTATTTGCAGCTTTTTTTTCCCTTTGTAATTGGCTTGGTGAACAGCGCCCTCTATAGGACCAGCGGTTACCAGCTGGAGCAAACCGTATGTATGCTGGGAGGATATGAGTATTCAGGCAGGTTTTAGCTGCAGATTTGTAATAGGAATGATAAATTGTGATTTTAGCGTCTCACGTGTATTCTCCGCAGGGCAAGCGATGATATTCATGGAGTATAGAAAGAGTTAATCATTGCTCGTCCTCTGGAAATCAGAAATGAATCATTTCATTAGTCTCTCTTGTACTATAAATATCTATTTTTCCCTCTTTGCAAATCTCAATAAATCCTAATTTAACAGCTCGGCTTGCTTCACTGTGTGACGAAGCCGCCTCGCAGCAGTGCTCTGGAATCCGTACGTCTTGAATAGTTGAAGCAATAATCCAGCGTGCTTCTGATGGCCTGATCGTGTCATTTGTCATGACTGCTCAATCTGCCTGGGCTCATTACTCCCATAATGGCTGCACACAGGCAGAATGTCGCCTTTCTGTGGGAGTAGGAGGTTGGCGTGACCTCTGTGGATTGAGTTACTGGACCTTGCCCCTGCGGTTTGTCCCAGCACAGCACCCTACTTCGCTCCTTAATGGGGCTTTACACGCTACGACATCGCTAATGCGAACTCGTTGGGGTCACGGAATTGGTGACGCACATCCGGCCGCATTAGCGATGCCGTTACATGTGACACCGATGAGCGATTTTGCATCGTTGCAAAAACGTGCAAAATTGCTCATCGGTGACATGGGGATCCATTCTCAAATATCGTTACTGCAGCAGTAACGAGGTTGTTCGTCGTTCCTGCGGCAGCACACATCGCTCAGTGTGACACCACAGGAACGAGGAAGCTCTCCTTACCTGCCTCCCGGCCGCTATGCGGAAGGAAGGAGGTGGGCGGGATGTTACGTCCCGCTCAGCTCCGCCCCTCCGCTGCTATTGGGCGGCCGCTCAGTGACGTCGCTGTGACGCCGCACGGACCAGGCGGTTCGCCGGTCACAGCGACGTTGCCGGGCAGGTAAGTATGTGTGACGGGTCTGGGTGATGTTGTGCGACACGGGCAGCGATTTGCCCATGTCGCGCAACAGATGGGGGTGGGTACCCACACTAGCGATATCGGGACCGATATCGCAGTGTGTAAAGCCCGCTTTACTTGACACTAGTACTGATTTGTATCTCGCAGTGAAACGCTATATATTGTAATGTTCCTTTCTACACGGACTCCAACAGTCTTGTTGGTCACTTTCCTGTGGATTCAAGTTTAAAAGTCAATGTCTCAAGGTCTTAAGAGGGTAAAATTGCAAATTGCTTGTAAAAATAAGCAACAATGCAAGTTATCTCTGTTTAAAAATCATCTGCTTTCTTAATAATTTAATATTGTAGAGCTGGTTGCCTAGGTGACCGGCCACCCCTGCATTGTGAGTACCCGGTCACCTAGGCAGGGAGCTCACGCCTCTTGTAGGCTTTTTGCGTTGGAACAGGGGTCTCCAACCTGTGGCTTGGGAGATACATGTGGGCTAATTATGAGGGGTTTGCGGCTGTGTTCCATGTTTGGCTATGAAGAGAAGGTCTCCAGATGGTGACTTTTGTGAGTAGCTCCACACACAAGAGCAGATCTGGTTGTCTTTGGGGGTGAAGGTATATATTAAGTATAGTAAGCTGGATCTGGGATGATCTTCCAGCCAGAAGTGCTTGGAGCTGGATGTGATGGGAATGTATGATGATGGGAAAGCTTTGGCTGTCATACCGGTAACGGAAATTTAAGAGTCGAGATCAGGGTGTCAATGCTTGGGGTGGGGGTTCTGAATGTGGCTCATGACCCCTCTCAGAGCTGAATGTGGCTCTCCAGATAAGAAAGGTTGGAGACCACTGCTTAGACCTTGCTGCCATCACTCTGAAGTTGGCCCACAACCCTCTCGCAGAGTTGAATCTGCCTCTCCAGGTAAGAAAGGTTGGGCACCATTGCTTAGAGCTTGTGTTCCTCTCTCTGAAGTTGGCCGGATTGCTGGGACCAGTCTGCTTTAGTCACACTGAGATTCTCCTGTACTGCAAAACTGCCTCTACTAGCAGCCTGAGAGAGTACATAGTTTAGACCAGTGGCATGACCATGGCACATATCCAAAATGTCAATCTTTCAGAGCACACCACTCCAGGCAACCAAGAAGCCTGAAGGCAGATTAGTTAGTTAAGATTAATCATGACAAAACCCCAAATATGGAAAATTAACTAGTATTTTAATAAAGCTGACCTAGATATTGCAACTTCAGCCACTAAACTTGCTGCTTAATTGTCAGTTTCAGCTTGGAAAATAATTAACCAAATAGGCACCCCCCCATGTGATTTCTCACAATATACCTCTTTGTCCTCATATTTTCCTACTAAATAGTAAAAGCCTTTCTTCTGCTCAGTGCGGCTTACAGGGGTTTCCCAGGTTTGGAATATTGATTCCCTCGCTATCTGCAT
Organism: Anomaloglossus baeobatrachus; assembly: GCF_048569485.1. Taxonomy (NCBI): domain Eukaryota; kingdom Metazoa; phylum Chordata; class Amphibia; order Anura; family Aromobatidae; genus Anomaloglossus; species Anomaloglossus baeobatrachus. The sequence goes on from NC_134361.1 coordinate 88,428,448, forward strand.
GCCCTACTAATGCGTGATGGAGCATGGTATTGTCCTACTCACTTCAGTGGGTCACCTGCAATGCTTGCCCCGCACCACCATTACTAAGACTACATCGGGCAGGCGGCACAACATAGACATTGTAAAGACCATTAATGTTCTGATTCTACAAAGCTCCATTTGAAAGGATCCGTCAACCCTCCTGACATGTCTGATATAGTAAATACTTATTCTCCCCCATAATATGACAATTCTGGAGCATGTTGTTATGCAGGAGGACGGTTAGAGCCAAAAATACTAAAAGCTCTAACGTCTCCCAAGGTCCTCTGAGCAGGTGGTAAGGCTACAGATGGACAAGCGAACGGACGACACAGCTTCAAAAGCAAACAAAAAACACACTAGGCGGTGTTAACTGCACACATGCCGGAAAACAGGACCTCCCTTGTTAACTGCACAAGGACGATCCAAAAGATGACTGTCCGTGCCGAAACGGAGCACACCAGGACAGAAAGCGCAGCTCAGTTCACACCACTGAGCTGCCACTGAAGGACTGGAACGGTGGAGGAGAGACTGACCCTACCAGTACCTCACCACATTGTCTTGGCGTGACGGGTACCGCTGCCTAACCCTGCCTACCGCTTCCAGACTGTATTGGCGCTAATGCTACTGTATGGCTGTACAGCTCTGAACCACTCCACAGAACATACAGTATGTGACGCACGCGCAGCCATGTGCGTTGTCCAGGATCTTTTAAAGACTAAGCCCTGCCCCAAGCAAAGCACCAGATGGCAATGGTGCCGGCAGCGGTCAATCACAGACCGCCACATCACCAGTGACGTCATCAGCGGCCAATGTGGGACCACCACGTCACCAATGACATCATCGACAGTCAATCAGCGGCCGCTGCACCACCGGTGACGTTAGCGATTAACAATCAGAAGCCGCCGTGTACACTGTTGATGTCATGCGCAGTATTGCGAATCCCGCACTTAGAGCCAGGAGAGGCAGCGAGAACCTGCGCATGCACGGTATGGCAAAACAGGAACTTAGCCTCAGAACTCACAACGATTCTGGACAGCTGACGCCTAGCGGTCAGGCGCCTGGAGTGGTGGACAGGTGGCACAAGAAAGCCTGCGGGCACCACAGCAGTAGATGAGGACAGAGCAGGAGCGGTTTGAGGCTCGGGAGAACCCAAAACCATAACACATATTTTATTAAATTACCGTGTTGGGCTGTTTCTCTGTTAATTCTCCTGGAAATATATGAATAAATTGACAACGGGGTGTTACCATTCTCCTTTCCACAGGGTGCGTCTCACACGATCAACATTCACTGGATAGGAACAACTGTGCAGATAGCCATCGTAGTGACAAGGGCAATGGTAAAATAGTGTTGTAAATATATTTATTCTTTTCCAGGAGTAAGAACAGAGGAATCATTTGATGTAATATTCTATAAAAACATATTGTCAACTTGCTGACAGGTCCCTTTTCTCTCTTTGGGACATTTTTAGTACAATACCCCTGTTACTTTTTGATTTTCAGCTGAGTAACAGATGGAAGCTATGTGGAGTCAGGTGTCCGGCGTGTCAGACGGCTGCCCACCATCCCTCGGACATTTTAGTCATGAGATGCTCTTGCTTGTTCCCAGTCGATCTTCATTTACTGCTTGATGTGCAATTTAGCTTTGTAGATCTGGTATTAAAATTGTATACAGCAAATTTATGAAGGCAAAAGATCATATCTTACAGATCAAAAAATGTGATTGTCCCATAATATTAGCTTTGTGACTTCTGGCACAGAGCTGGGCACGTCTCACTAGGTTCATAAAGCCAAGCGTTTCCTCATCGCCTGGCTAACCATTGTGCAGAGTAATGTGCCCAGGATGATTAGAGCTGACAGACTCCTGCCTGGAATATTAAATCTCAATCTCTGAGCTTTAACAGGTGCCCTTGTCAGAAAACCAAATCTGGCCAATCTGCTTGTGCCCAACACCCCAACTACTTTCAGGGCTGCAATTAATCTTCTCATGCCCCTGGACATGCCTGAAACATTGCCTCATAGTCGCCCAACTGCCAGGCCTTAATTACTCAAATGGAAAATCAGACATTATTACGCGAAGGCCGACCTTTACTCCTCCGAAGCAAATCTCCCGAGATTTGTCTGCAAATGTTATCTATCTTTCTCTCTTCATCCATGTCTTCTCGGAAATGGCATTATGTTCCAGATGACATATATATATATATATATATATAAATATATATATATATATATATATATATATATATATACCGTATATACATATATATATATATATATATATTTATATATTGGAATATATATATATTGGAATGAACATTTTCTATGGGATACCAGACTACAAAATACATGTGGGCTACTGATTGCAAAAAAAGATTTGATATTTTGAACACCCCAAAGATGTTAATTTTCCTAACAAATTTATTCAAGTCCATGTCGAAAAAATGACTGCCCCCCCCCCCCCCAATGAAAGTCTGAGAAGCAAAGATAATATTTGGACTACAAATTTCTAATTAACCTGAATTCAACCACAGCTAAAATCAATTATTCATCAATGATAATAATAATAATAATATTTATTCACTTATATAGCGCTGTTAATTCCATAGAAATTTAGATACATTGGCAACACTGTCTCCATTGGGGCTCACAAATTAAAGTCCCTATCAGTATGTCTTTGGAATGTGGGAGAAAATCGGAGAACCCAGCGGAAACCCATGCAAACACAGGGAGAACATACAAACTCCTTGGAGAGATTGTCCTTGGTGAGATTGAACCCAGGTCCCCAGCCCTATAAAGCCCCCGTCACATTTAGCGACTTACCAGCGATCCCGAAAACGATGCGACCTGATAAGGATCGCTGGTGAGATGTCACACAGTCAGACCTTACCAACAACTCAGTAATGATACAGGTCGCAGTAGCGACCTGTATAACGATCTCTGCTGTCATCGGGACCCTGTCACACAGTGTCAAACACAGCGATGTGTCCTGCCCAGCAGGACATCGCCTTTGAAGAAAATGGTCCAGGACATTCAGCAACGACCGGCGACTTCACAGCAGGGGACAGGTCGTTGCTGAATGTCACACACAGCAACATCGCTAGCAACATCGCTGTTGCGTCACAAAAAAACGTGACTCAGCAGTGATGTCGCTAGCGATGTCGCTTAATGAGACGTGGCCTTAAGACTGCAGTGCTAACCACTGAGCCACCATGCTGCCCAGGTGTCCAGCAGATAGGTGACTAGAAATGAGCATTACTGTAAAAGGGTTATAAACAAAATCCTCACCATTGTAAAAGGGGAAATATCAAGCTGCCTTGTAAAAGGGCTCACTATTCCCACACCACAGTATATATTCCCAAGGGTATATTTTCCCTGTTACTGTTACTGCTTTGCCCTATTTACCTGGTGTATCTCAAACACATGCAGACTCAAGACACTTTGTTATAATAATAAAATATAACGAGTTTACTTGCTAACAATATAATACTAGCATATGTAATCAATATGAAAAGCATATATTAAATTATATACAATTACAGTACAGGAAAACACCAGTAAATACCTTTACAAATACACAATTTAACCCACAATTACATACCTCCCACCTTGACTATAATACTCACACCATATAGTAGTTCACCCAACACTTAACATCCCTTTATGAGTTGATACTCAGCCATGTTGGTCACATGTCTTGCTGCTCCTTGAGTGCGGCAAGACAGAAGAGAAGAGTGAAGATGGCCTCACAGGATATGAGGTCAGGTTCCTGTAACTAAAGCCTGCTTTACACTTTTCAATTTAGCATACAATATTGTATGCAATGTGACCCGCCCCCATCGTATGTGCGGCACGTTCAATTTTTGGACCGAGCCGCACAATCGATTAAAAGCTGTCACACGTACTTACCCATCCGTACGACCTGGATGTGAGCAGCGAACATCCACTTCCTGAAGGGGGAGGGACATTCGGCTTCACAGCGGCGTCACGCGGCAGCCGGCCAATAGAAGCGGAGGGGCGGAGATGACCGGGACGTAAACATCCCGCCCACCTCCTTCCTTCTGCATTGTCGGTGGGAGCCGCGGACGGAGGTAAGCTGTCATTCAATGTTCCCAGGGTGTCACACATTGCGATGTGTGCTGCCTCGGGAACATTGCACAACCGCACGTTCAATTCTTGAGAAATGAACGACGTGCATGCGATGAACGGATTTTCGTTCAATCGAAATCGCACGGAGGTTTTACACGCTACAATCATACTTACGATGCCGGATGTGTGTCACTTACGACGTGACCCCGCCGACACATCGTAAGATTTATTGTAGCGTGTAAAGCGCCCTTTAGATTCATTACTCCTATTATTAGCTGAAAACTGTGATGTCATGGGGGCATGTGTATTGTCAGGTGTTGAAGACTCCTCCCAACCTGGCCAAGGATTCAAACACATGGTTCCCCATATATATATATGTGCACATATTATATACAAATACTTCCATTCTACAGTTATTTAACAAAGAAAACCCTTCCCATTTCCCATTTCATGCTGTCAGTAATGGTACCATGTAGAAGAGAAATGTCGCAAGATTTAAAAGAAAATAATTTCTTTACACAAGAAAGGTGAAGGCTTCATGAAGTTTATCAGAATACTGTAGCAAAAATGATAGGAAAATTTAACAAATGCAGAACTTCAACCATCTCACAGAGATGTTCAAGCCGACCACTGAAGTTAAGACCTAAACAGGAACGTCTTCTGATGAGAAGGGTTGAAGACAATTGACATGCAAGTTCACTGCAGTTAGCCAAAGAAGTAGAAAGCCAAACTGGGGTGAGTGTTTCCTATGATACAATATCATACATTACAGAGAAATGGCGTGCATGGGTGTCATCCACTAAGGAAGCTTTTCCTAAAGCCCATATACAAAAAAGCTCACCTATAATTTGCTATAGCTTATACTAAAAAATATGAAGACTACTGGGAACCTATACTCTGTAGTGATGAAAAAAAGATAAATGTTTTTGAAACTGATGGTTTCAAAACTGTATGGTGTCACACAGGTGAGGAGTACAAAGAAAATTGCATGGTAAATATAATGAAACATGTTGGTGGCAGTGTCCTCATGTGCGACTGCATGATACTGTTGGTGTCGGGGAGCTGCATGTCATTGATGGTATCATGAATTCTCAGATGTACTGCTCCAGTGTTGGACTGGAGTGCCTAGAGCCCACAGAAATAATTGATTCCACAGGGCCCACCCTACTGCTGCTCTACATAGACATTTTACCTGCTCATACTCCAGCCTCATGCACATGTACGTGAGGCACAATATAGAATGTAAAACAGTGTGTGCCTCTTAATGTACATACGGGCGGGTTTGGCAGGTCCCAACAGACTTAAAAGAAATGCCCAGTTCAGGACCGGACTTGAATCCGAACATGAGCCCAGACACTGAACCCCATATAAGTCTATGGGGACCCGAACATGTGTGCCGTGAAATGGTGTTAGTAAGGACTAGAGAGCTGTAAACCAGGATAATTATACTTACCGATTCTCCCGCGTGGCTGTCACACTACGTCTGGGTCCGCTCAATAGCTGTCATGCATATTCACTGCTTCCCCCGCCCACTCTCTTTGACATCATCTGTGACTGGTTGCAGTCAGACATCTGGCGTGTCAGCGTCTGTGATTAGATGTGGAGTACAAAAATAAATAAATATTACGTAGGGTCCCCCGTATATTGATACCCAACACAGATAAAGCAGACGGCTACAGGCTGCAGCCCCCATTTGTGTGCATTATCTTGGCTGTGTATCAAAATGCAAAGGACCCCATGAGGCTTTTTTTTTTTAATTATTTAAATAAATAATTAAAAAAAAAATAACTTCCGGTCACTCTCAATTTTGATACTCAGGCAAGCTAAAGCGGACAAATGGGGGTTGGAATTCTCAGGATGGGGACCCTGGTTATTGGGCCCTCACCAGCCTAAAAATAGAAGCTCACAGCTGCCCACATTAGAAAACGTGACTGCTCAATGCGGCGGCGTCCGGGACACACTGATGCAGCTGCAGCTGTGAGAGCGGTGACATCAGTGAGTTCACCTGAGATTAAAGCAGGAAGTTCCCACGGTATCCCAGCTGTGACCGCAGGTGAACTGACCTGAGGTGAACTCATTGAACTCAGTGACCTCACCTCACATAAAGTCATTGAACTCAATCGTGAATTACTGGATTAGGCGATGTGCGCAAATTGAATATTTTGTTGCAGACATTTCTGTACTATATCTGAATCTCCTGGCAAAAAAATGCATGAAACCGCATGCAGGTATCAAAATGGCAGGTAACACATATATACCACCCCGCGCTCGGCTGCAGCCGAGCCGCTGGGGTCCGGGCTTGTTTGGTGGGTGGCTCGAGCGCCTCCGGACCGAGGGGTCACGTTGCTCTGCAAGGGGTTGCTGGCGATCTCGATGGGGGTGGTTAGGTAGGTGCACGGCCGGAGCCGTGTTTGAGTTCGTGACGCCACCCATGGCACGTGGTGAAGGTGAAGACACCACCACTTCAGTTACGGGGGCACCCGGGGGAGATGGTCGTGCAGCAAGATGTTAACCCCTCCTTGGGCAGGGATGGTGGCTTCGGGACCCGTTTGGGGAGAGTAGTGGTTGGGCGGTGCAAGGCGGTGCAAGGCCGGATGGCACTGTTGTACTCACGATTATTGACACACGCAAGTCTCTGGTAAACAAAGTTGATGGTGGTCGGTGCCCGCAGCCGGCTGCGTCTTGTCCCCCAACCGGGTTGGTGGTCTTGGCCTTTCTCCTGTACCTTGTTATGTTTGTATAATCAGATACATCCGATACATCATAGAAATTTACGTGTGGAGACTCCCAACAATATGAAAACTCAGGAAAAGCAGAGTCATGATCCAGAATTATGTTTAAAAAGGTATAAATTTATTAAATACAAAATTCATTAAAATGACACACAGTAGGAAGGGAGATAAGGTGCATGGAACAGCAATAATACCACAGTAAGAGTAGTTGGTGAGCACAAATATATAAAGTGACATACAGTGCAGAATATGTAAGATGAACCGTCAGCCAACAGAAAAGTAAATCCCACATATGATAAGGATGGTATTTGCGTGGTAGTACTGTTGTCTGGGTCATCCTAGTCTATTGAACACGATGTGATATTGTGAAGCCCCACAGGAGTTGTGTCGGTGCATTACCTTCAGGGACTCCACTCGGCTGGATCTTGTCACAGGTAGGAGATCTTCTTCTTGTCGTGACGCCACTCTCAGTATTGCGGTCAGTGGGGGGGACCGCCACTGCAGGTTGAGGGACGCCTGGGGCTGATGGTGAGTGCAGTTAGTTGGAATAGCCCCCTGAGAGTGAGGCAAGCCCCAGGGCCCTGTGTAGATGTGTAGAACTACAAGGCGCAGAATGACTCAACACAGGCAGGATGTCTTTCAGGGTTTTTACTCACAGTTGATGGCAGGGTGAGTGACCCGGGCGTAGCTGGGATGAACCAAGTGGGAACCAGGTGTCCTTCAGGCTGACTTGTGAGGGTGACTACTAACTCGCCTTCCTTAGGTTTGGGGTAACCCCGACTTTGAGTCCCTATGGGGGTCACCCAGGGAAGATGCTGCAGCCTCTCTCCCCTTCGTTTGCCGTTTGCTTGTCGCCTGGACCAGGCCACTCCAGCTGCTTGCCTCCTGTGACCTATGGGCCCTAACTGTGGCTACGTGGCTGCGGCTTTTGTGGTGTTGTGGCGTGGGCTTTGAGAGCCCCACACCGGCAGGTTTAGCAAAAGAAAGCTGGATCTATCTCCGCTTCGGGAACTGCCGCCCGTTTGGGCCTGGTACTCTCTAGCAGTCTCCTTACTTCCCACTCCGTTGCTCTCTCTCTAGCTGAAGATGGATTTCGGGTAGCCCTCCTAGTTGACCGTTCTCCCCCGTCAGTAGCCACTGCGCGGGCGCTGTCAGACTGCACAGCCCCAGGGATCTGCTCCTCACTCGAGCTCCCTGGACTCTACACTGCCCTGGCTCACTGCCCCTCCTCTCCTGTTCTTGCCTACGCCACCTAGCAACCAGACTCTCTTACCACACCCCTTGAGAGGAGATGGAGGCTTTTGGCCCCCTCCACTATTCCAGTGAAGGTGAAGGCTTTTCCCCCTCCTGGGATCCCCAGGGGTCCTCTCATGGGTACATGTGTGAGACCTGATCACTATGCGCCTGTGTACCACACCCCAGTCAGCCTTCTGGATTACCTGTGTTGTACTGTCCCCAGCATGGGTGCAGTACTCAGTGGTGCCTGACCAGGTCAGGGGCGCCACAATATCACCAGTCGGTATGGGAATCACCATACCACCATCATAAAGATAGTAAATATAGCATGTGCTAAAGTCAATAACAAGACAACACATGTGGCATTACAGTCATATGTTTATAGTACGGTGGCAGGAGAGAAGAGTCCCAGTTACTAAGTGGAAAAATATTCCCAGTGTATAGGGAAGCGCAGGCAGCCAAAACCCAGCACACATAAGTGGGATTAGTTAAGTCAGCTGCACGTTAAAGCTGCGCTGCAGCCACCAGATCATTAAGTTACATGCAGTCATGAGTGCTCACCCATAATGTAAAGGTTGCGGTAAATGCTGCCCAGGGGGCCCCGACGCTGCGTTTCGCGTAGGGCTTCCTCGGGGGGCCATGTCTTGATTGTGTGTGCCGGGCTATTTAAAGCCCCGAGTGAACGTGAGATGACCGGCACCTGTAGCGCATGCGCAGCGCGAGCGGACGCCACGGGCACATCACTTCCGGTCTCAGAGTGACGTTGCAGGTCAGGGAAATCCCTGGTGACGTCGCAAAGTCCCGCCCACATCACTCGTAGAGACCTTCCAGGATGCGTCCAAGCTGTCAGCCCGCGGCGTGCATGCGCACCAGCCATCTCACGGAAAAACAGTGCACGGGAAGTCATAAAACCAGTAAGTATAGAAATAGAGATCATACATAAAGTTGACAAGAATATGACAAAATTGTATTCTTACAATACAGTGAGAGTGAGAAAACAGGGATTGTTTACAGCAATGTTCATCATAGATAATTTGTATTTGCTCAGAAGGATGGTGTCAACAGTTGAAAAAGATATGGATCCCATCAGCCTATACAAAGAATAAGATAGAGACAAGAATAAGAATGTTAAAAAAGACACACATTAAAAACAAAGGACATATTCTGCACTGTATGTCACTTTATATATTTGTGCTCACCAACTACTCTTACTGTGGTAGTATTGCTGTTCCATGCATCTTATCTCCCTTCCTACTGTGTGTCATTTTAATGAATTTTGTATTTAATAAATTTATACCTTTTTAAACAAAATTCTGGATCATGACTCTCCTTGTTATGTTTCTGTAGACTGCCTGTGCCTCAGCAACGGGAGTCCGCTCCCCGGCTGTGTATGTGTCGGTGGAGTCCGTTTGCCCGCAGGCGCTGGCCCGTGGGATCTCTCTGCCTGTGCGGTGGCTTTCTATCCCCCTCGGTGGGCTGTTGCCTTCTGTCGGGAGTTGAGATGGGAAAGGACCTAAGGTCCAGACCTCAATCAGTAAATTCGACGTGGTCCAGAGGCTTCTGGGCCTCGTTCTGGGTCTGAGTACCCCCCTGGTGCTCCGGTTTCCAGTCGGTTCCCCGGTTCGGTACCGGCGGTCCACTACCCTGTCCCGGTCCCTTACGGTTCCACCTGGCCGTCTTCCCGACTCCTGCAGGCCAGGCCACCGCCTGCCTCCTAGCCAAGGTGTGCAGGCTACGACCCTTACACCTGTCAGTTTCTGCTGCAGACCTGTCGCCACAGGCCTGCTGCACTCTCCTCCTGTCACTAATCTGACTACAACTCAACTTGAACTCGACTGACTACTGTTTCCTGCCTCAGGCCCTATGGACTCCTTGGTGGGCGTGGCCAACAGCCTGGCTCCGCCCCCTGGTGTGTCCATTAAGCTCTGAGGGAGGTGACTAGGTTTTAATGTGGTTGGCTGCTGTTACCTTTTTAGGGGGACGGGTGCTATGCGGGGCTTATCTGTGACTACCTGGCTAGTCCAGGGCATCACACATACAGTTTTCAAAAATTATTTATTTAAATAAGTAAAAAAAAGCCGCATGGGGTGCCTCGTATTTTGATACACAGCCAAGATAACACATACGGCCTGTAGCCGTATGTGTTTTTTTCTATCAAACTATAGGGGACTCCACTTTTTTCAATTATTTATTTATTTTTACACTCCACAACCAATCACAGACACCGGCAGTCTGACTGCAACCAATCACAGATGCTCTCACAAAGGGTGGCCAGGGGAGGCAGTGAATATGCATGAAAGGTAATGAGCAGACCCAGACCTTGTGCAGCCCCCTAGTCCTTACTACCACCATTTTACAGCACACATATTCAGGTCCGCATAAACTTTTATGGGTTTCGGCGTTCGGGCTCATGTTCAGGTTCAAGTCCGGTCCTGAACCACCCCTTTTTTTTGTAAGTCCGTCCAGACACACCAAACCTGAACATCTGTAGGTTCACCCATCTCTACTTAAGTACGGTAAGTGAGAAAGGTGCTTACCCATACTGAGACTGTCTAGTTGCAAAGGGTCAGTGGGGCATCAAAATCTCAAGTCCCGAGCATGTTTGCTTCCTCAGCGGCAGGAAGGGGGAGCAGGTCAGGTGACTTAGTGCTGTCCTTAAAACTCATGGAGGTCATACAAAATACTAGATGTAGTAATTTTTGATGTTTGGTGTATTTTTTTTTGCATAAACTAATTTGAATAAAACTGAAGATTTTGTAATGAAAGTTACAGTATTAACGTTAATGTCATGTTATGGGTTAAAAAAATGCTGTTGCCCGTAGGTTCAATGTTCATTTTTCTGCCATAAGCCGCCTCCAAAGGCATCTCAGAGAATTTGGCAGTACGTTCAACCGGCCTCAAAACCACATACAATTTCTAACCACACCAGTCCCGGACCTCCACGTCCAGCATCTTCACTTGCAAGATCATCAGAGACCAGCCACCTATTGCATATAACCAAAGAATTTCTGCACAAACTGTCAGAGACAGTCTCAGGGAAGCAGAGTTCGTCATCATAACCGACTTCAATGGGCAAAGAGATTCAATGGCATCTAGTGTTGTCTTCACAGATAAATCTGGCAAATGGTGGTCACACTAGATATTGACTGTTTTATTGACCAGCCAGACCCTCCCAATACTGTAAAACTGCACATTTTAGAGTGGTCTTTTATTGTGGCCAGCCTAAGGCGCACCTGTGCAATAATCACGTATCTAATCAGCATCTTGTTATGCTGCACCTGTGAGGTGAATGGATTATCTCAGCAAATGAGAAATGATCACTAACACAGATTTAGACAGATTTGTGAGCAATATTTGAGAGAAAAAGGCCTTTTGTGTCCATAGAAAAACTCTCATATCTTTGAGTTCAGCTGATAAAAAATGGGAGCAAAAACAAGTGTTATGTTTATATTTTTGGTTCAGTATATATATATATATATATATATATATATATATATTATATACACACATATACTGTATGCATTAATACATATGTGGCTATATGTATAAATATATACAGTGTGTCCACCCATATCCTGTCCACCGCCATTAACTTGAGAATGGCGGCAGCTATAGGCATAGCAGTGGTGTCTAGGTATAGTAAAGTAGCCATGCGCTATGCAATGAAACCACTTATAGCGCCACCTGGTGGAAAACAACGGAGTAAGCATTTTTATCTGTAAAATGGAACGAGATAGAGAAAAAAAGGGAAATAAAAAATTGTAGGGCATCATCAATTCAATACAGATCGGCACCTTGTATACAGAAAAACTATGATATGAAACCTATATATATATATATCTCAACATACAAGGTGGACAAGCTATCATCCGAACGCTGGATAATATATACCTGCTCTCTCTGAGTTGCACGGACCAGGACTGGGAACAAATCCAACAATGTAGAAAATCAACGTGGAAAGGCTGTTCACGCTGAACAGACTACGCGTTTCAAGCTTGAGACCGTGAAGAAGGCTTCATATTGTCTCCGCCGAAACGCGTAGTCTGTTCTGCGTGATGTCTGCACCTTGCTATTGAACTTTGGAAACTTTTTTAATCCATTTGCAATAAATTTGGGATTTTAATCACAATACCTGAAGTCTCCATTCCTGCTGGACCTTTCCACGTTGATTTTATATATTTATATATATATATATATATATTGTATATATGTGTCTGTGTGTATCTATATATGAATATATATTTAGATATATATTTATTTAGATGCAAAGATAGACAGATATATGTAAAACCACACACACAGTATATTATGCTGTCATGGTCACATGTTATGGGTTGGGGCAAAACTGTCATTCTCCTGTAGGTCACAGCAAGCTAAATTATGTAAATTGCCCTCAAAGATAGACAGAAAGACGCCCAGACGTCCATGACATGGTGTGCTGCATGCATAATTAATGAACAGGTATAGCTACATTTATTGGATCAGCTCTGAATGAGTTACTTCAATTTGCACAAGGAAGGGGAATGTAAGCCAGCAGTGTAACAGATAGTCAGTGCACCGTTTATAAGGGAATCTTGAAGAAGGATTTCTAAAGCCAGCTGGCACTGCTCAGTTATTCTCAGCCAGCTCTGACCTGCAGCCCCACCTGCCGACAGGAACAGCAGGGCTCTCCTTAGCGGGGCCAGCTAATCATGATAGATTGCACTTGGCTCCGAGAATGTCAGCTCCAAGCCGCCTATCATGTGTAGCACACAGGCAACAAGACCACGTACTAATGGCAAATGGACCTGCTAAAGACCAAAGCTGTTCTGTATTGCTATCTGTCATTGTAAGACGTTGTGAATTAAGAAAAAGAAGTTAGCGTTTAGGTGTTTTTTTTATAACATTACTATGTTCTGGGTTTTGCAAAAATATACAGTAAGGTTTAAAAATATTTGGACAGTGACAGAATCTTTGTGATTTTGCCTATTTTGTATTTAAATTGATGCCATTGAAGTGTAGACTTTCAGGAATAATAGAAATATTGAACAAAATTATCCAGTGAAACGTTTAGGAATCGTACCCATTTTTCTACAAAGCCACCTCATTACAGAGACTCAAAAGTAATTGGACAAGTTTATTTTCCCATAAATAAAATGTTCATTTTTAAGTAGTACTTTGTAGAGAATACTTTTCGGACAATAGTCTGAAGTCTGGAAGCCATGGACGTCACCAAATGCTGGGTTTCCTCCCTTGTGATGCTTTGCCAACCATTACTGCAGCTGACTTCAGTTGTTGTTTGTTTTGTGGGTCTTTCTGCCTTACATTTTGTGTTAAGCATATGAAATGCAGCTCAAAGGGGTTGAGATCTGGTGAATGACTCAGCCGTTGCAGAATATTCCACTTCTTATCCTTAAACTTCTGGGTTACAGTATGTTTTGCGTCATTGTCCATCTGTACTGTGAAGCATCGTCCAATCAACCTTACTGAGTTTTGTTGAATCTAAGCAAACGTTTCTTCTGTCAAAAAATGCTTTTCTAGAACTGAGCTGGCTTTTTTTTTTTGGATTTTTTTTTTTAGGCAAAGTGTAATCTGGCCTTTCTATTTCTAAGGCTGATTAAAGTTTTTTCCCTTGTGGTAAATCCTCTTTAATTGCTCTCATGAAGTCTTCTCTTTATGGTAGACTTTGATAATGAAACACAGATTTCCTGGAGAGTTTTCTTCATTTGAATGGATGTTATGAAGGGGTTTTTCTTCACTACATAGAAAGAGTTCTGTGATCATCCACCACTGTTGTCTTCCATGGACATCTAGGCCTTTTTAAGTTCCCAAACGCACTTCTTTTTGTTTTTTTGCCAAATGGACCAAACTGTTTATTTGGACACTCCTAGCATATCTGCTATCTCTCTGATAGATTTCTTCTTTTTTTTCAGCCTAATGATGGTCTGTATCTCTTGCATTGAAGCTCCTTTGACTGCATGTTGTAGGTTCACAGCAACAACTGCCAAATGCAAATGCCACACCTGGAATCAGCTCCAGACCTTTTACCTGCTTAATTGATGATGGATTAAATCCTTCATGACTTATGACGTATAGTTACATCATAGGTTGTGTTCCTTGCCTTCTGGCGGGTTTTCAGACCAAGCCCGCACCTTTCCCTACACTTGTCAGCTGATCTTATAAGCCAACATGTGCCTATAATAGCCGCGGGTGGATGAGAGATCAACCTGCAGCTGTTAAGCAGTTAAATCCAACTGTCAGTCTCTGATGGCGCACAGACAGGGAGTGCGCCATTCCTTGCGCCCATTGACGCTCCTGTGATATCATTGCGCTGTGCCAAAGGGTTGTCATGACAGCCGGGGGTCAGATGATGACCCCTGTGTCTGTCATGACAAACTTCCTGTGAACACCGGTTGGAGTGGCTTGTGCAAAACCTGTCTGTGGATGCTTTGTCAAGAGCTGCCAGGTTTACACATACAATGTGCCATTACAAGAATTTGTACTATGTCTAAAAATGATAAAATAAATAAAAAATAAAGCATTTGCAGGCGAGGAAATATATAACCTTGCAGTGTTGGGGTCCAAAAATTAGATACAACTAAAGTCTACATCTACATTGTGTTGTTATTATTTCCCCATGTTTAAAGGGAACCAATCAACAGGATTTTCCTATATATCCTTAACCCAGTGCTATACTGGCACTATCAGGCTGTTTCTCTACATACTTGTAGTGCTTTAGGTTTGGAAATCCAAAAAAGTAAAGTTTATAAACTCACCAGCTTATTGAGTGACAGCAGCTGAGGAACAGATAATATCTGTGGGATATTCATAGTTATCCCTTCCCCCTGTTAGAATTAGCATAAGTATTATACAATCCATTTAATATTTGACTAGCAGAACCTGTGTGAGGTCATACCCATGTGACCAGAAGGGGCGGGGCCTCAGCCAACAAAAAAATGTTGCTTCCTCGTGTCAGCTTTGTTGGGTGAGGCACTGCCCCTTCTGGTCACATGGGTATGACCTCACACAGGTCCTGCTAGTGAAAGATTAAATTGATTGCATAATACTTATGCTAATTCTAACATGGGGAGGGGATAACTATGAATACCCCCCAGATATTATCTGATCCTCAAAACTTTACTTTCTTGGATTTCAAAACCTAAACATCCTAGCTGACCACTAAAGGTATATAGAGAATCAGCCTGATAGTGCCAGTATAGCACTGGCTTTAGATTGGTTCCTTTTAAAAGTTTTTTTTGAGGGGGTATTCTGGTTTTGTCCCAGACTCTCAAAAACACTAAAGCCCTGCAGATTACATGGGCGCTAAATAAGCAAACTTACCTTTGAGCTTCCCAAAAAAGAGTGAGGCATGAAAGGTTGAAGGGGTTTGCAATAGTGGGTGGTAAGGGTATAAATCCTCATTGGCTTTAGATTACAGTTTGCCTAATACACTTATATTGTCAAGATTAGAGCTACTCAGACTTGCAAAAAAACGGGACCGGCGAGTCGCTGCTCAATTTGAAAAAAACTCGATCCACTCCGGAATCCGGTACCCATATAAGTCTATGGGGACCAGAATCCGGAGATTAAAAATGTTAGTGGTAGGGATAGGGGGTAGGAGCGAGCGCGGTCTACTCTCTGAGGGCTGCTTCCGGGTCATGCTTTCCCTTTCGGAGCAAACAATTAACTATTCACTGCTTTGGCCGCCCACCGGCGCGTGTAATTGGTTGCAGTTTAACGTGTCCCCACCCTGAGTGGCAGCGTGTCGCTGTCTGTAACCAATCACAGGTACCAGGACGGCTGGTGGGTGGGGAAAGCAGTGCAAGTGTCTACGGGTCAGTATGGTGAGTGTACATGTATGTATGCATATAGAAACACATGCGGCTTGCTCCTGTCAGAAGAGTGTGCGGCTGTGCCGGGTGATGCGATGTCAGACTCGTGCGAGTCTGGCATGACATCACCCGGCATGGCCTGCCCCTCTCTGAACATAAGCATGCATGTATATAGAGACACATGCGGCCCGCTCCTGTCAGAAAAATGTGCGGCTGTGTCGGGTGATGCGATGTCAGACTCGTGCGAGTCTGGCATGACATCACCCGGCATGGCCTGCCCCTCTCTGAACATAAGCATGCATGTATATAGAGACACATGCGGCCCGCTCCTGTCAGAAAAATGTGCGGCTGTGTCGGGTGATGCGATGTCAGACTCGTTCGAGTCTGGCATGACATCACCCGGCATGGCCTGCGGCTCTCTGAACATGAGTGCGCATGTACATAGAAACACAAGCGGCCCGCTCCTGTTAGGAGAGTGTGCAGCTGTGCCAAGTGATGCGACGCGAGTCCCTCACAAGTGTGACTCCGGGCTAAGAGAAACCGCATGAGGCTTTTTTTGTTATTATTTAAATAAATAATTTAAAAAAAAACGACGTGTAGTCTCCCACAATTTTCATCCCCAGCCAAGATAAAGCCAGCTGGGAGCTGGTATGCGATGAGTCTATTGCGCAGTACAGGAAGTGAATTCGCAACCCAGAAGCAGTTTGCCGCCATGACACCCAGTCACCGTAAGTATGAAATTCTCGCTTAATTCTTGCTTTCTTTATTTTCCCTTTAATTTCCCCAATGCCAGTTCATGCAGCCGGAATTTCAGGCCCGGGTCCGGCACCCAGGCATCTTTGAAACTGCACGGATCCAGACTTTTACAGTTCGGGTCCACTCAGCCCTAGTCAGGATCAGTAGACCATCTAATATGTATGGGAATCTCCTGACTCACAGAGAAGGATGAAGCTTGAATTCAAGCACCACATTTTTTTTATAGTAGATCTCTGCTTTCCTCATAAAGAACAAATGAGCAAGTGTTCATGTGTATGTGGAGACTGGAGAGATATCTGTTGGCCAAACAAGTGTTTGGCTCTAAGCTATCTAAGATGAATGAGCTCACTGAGGGGTAATATATAAATATATTAGTCTATTTCTTGCCAATTGCTTATATAGCACCAACATCAATTACAGCATTATACCAAGCTTATCAGCATTCACAGGACACCCTCAACCCAATAGCACTTACAATACCACTTAATTGGTTTTAATTTCTTATCCCCATTGTGGATATATTTGCTTGTAAGGTTAAGATTCTAATTTATGCTAAGTAGTTACCAGAGATTTATCTGTGAGCTTATGTACTTTTTTCCCCTGCATGATGTTACCCAATCATAATCAGCAGATGTCAAGCAAGGGAGAAAAAGAACACCCCACCAGAAAAGGTTAGAACAGGCTTTCTAGTGTGAGACATGTAATGACACCCATCCCTTCTCTCTTCTGTGATCTAAGCACCGATTGTTTAGATTTGAACAGAGCCATGTCTCATTATAAACACCTCCTGAGGTTCTCTTAAGGCAGTCAGTGTGGGGGGAGGATGGGTAGAGCAGAGCTGTTAGTGCCATGAGGTGAAAGCTGCAAAAGGGTCTTGTAATGGCACTCAGCTACACTTGGATATAGTGCACCAAGTAAAAATCTACATTGGAATATTTGGAATGAAAAATGCCCGTTTTGTTATGACAACTTTGAGAAGTGCACTAAGTGAAGATTTTTCTCTAACCTTGTCATTTCTAGAGGCCAGCCATGCTGTCATATTATTATGCTATGTTATTGTGTCTGACAGCGACAAATAGGATCAAATGACATTATCTGACATTGTTTCTTATTTTTACTAACATAATCTTATGCTGTACGTTCTCACTGTAGTATGCAGATAAATTCAATGAGGGCATAAGAATGTGATACTAAAGCCTGCTTTACATGTTGCAATTTCGCATACGATCTTGTATGCGATTTGCAACGCCCCCATCGTATGTGTGGCATGTTCAATTTGTTGAACGTGCCGCACAAACGATTAACCCCCGTCACACATACTTACCCGTCCATACGACCTCGCTGTGGGCGGCGAACGTCCACTTCCTGGAGTGGGAGGGACGTTCGGCGTCACATCGACGTCACGCGGCAGCCGGCCAATAGAAGCGGAGGGGCTGAGCTGAGCGGGACGTAAACATCCCGCCCACCTCCTTCCTTCCGCATTACCGGCCGTGAGCCGCAGGACGCAGGTAAGATCTGTTCATCGTTCCCGGGGTGTCACACACTGCAATGTGTGCTACCCCGGGTACGATGAACAACCTGACGTTCAATTCTAGAGAAAGGTACGATGTGTATGTGATGAATGGTTTAACGTTTAATTGCAATCACACGTACCTGTCACACACTGCAATGTAACTTACGATGCCGGATGTGCGTCACTTACGACGTGACCCCACCGACACATTGTAAGATATATTGTGGCGTGTAAAGCGGGCTTAACGGTAAGGTATCCTTTTCTGTTTAGCGGGAGGTCTGCATCATAAACATTCCACATCATAGTGATTCCACAACATCCCTGCAGGATCCAGATTACAGATCCAGGCATACATACTTTAAGGGTTCACTCATATGAGCATAGAAATCAGACGAGTGTAATCCGAAAAAAAAAAGGGATTGCACTCGGACCTATGTTCTTGAATAAAGAAGTGCAGATCTGCCATTTTTTTTTTCCAATGTTTTCAATGTGAGATCGTGTAAGCCAGACAAAACTCACCTATTTAAGTGTATGAGTGCGAGAAAAAAATTGGATGCCACACGGACCATCCTAGTGGCAAGTGTTTTTCACCATATATAATACCATTTTGCAGCAAAGGACACTGTAAATGGTCCTGTAAATGATTGGAAATGAATATTAGCTGCTGACAAAAAAACATATTGCATACGGACAGCACACGGATGACATTTCACATTTCCTCCATTCAGAAGCACCTAGGCTTGGACTTATTTAATGTAAGTGTCGCGGGCGGAGGAGGGGACGCTGCGCTCACCACGCTCTGGTCCGGCGCTGCTGCTGCTTCGCTTGCTGCTCGGTGGCTCGAGCGGTGGGCTGGATCCGGGGACTCGAACGGCGCTCCTCGCCCGTGAGTGAAAAGGGGAATGGTTTTGGGGATTTATTGTCCGTGACGCCACCCGCGGTTGTGGTGAGGTTGTGACACCACCGCTGCTCTGGACGGGATTCCCGGGAGCGATGACAGGGAGCAGCTTAGATGTTGTCATTCCCCTCCGTGGGTAGGGGGATTGGTTGTCCCGGGGCCCGGTGAGGGAGGGATGGCAGGCGGGTTACGGGGCCTGGTGAGATGCTGGGTCGCGGGGGCAGCGCGGTGCCGCACGGCACAGTGGTACTCACTCAGCCAATGATGAATGCAAAGTCTCCGGTAAAACAAACGGCTGGGTGGACGGGTCCCACAGACGGCTGCTGTTGTTCCTCTCCCGGTAGGTTGGTGGTGACTGCCTTTCCCTGCACCTGTGTTATGTTCTCGGTTCTGGTGGTTTCCCACCGGTAACCCGCTCCCCAGCTTGGATGGATGCTGAGGGAGCCCCTTTTGCCCGCAGGCTCTGGCCCTGGGAACTGTAGCCTTGGCGGTGACTGTATTTCCCTTCACGGTTTGAGCTGTTGCCTTCAATCGGGTCTTGGCTGCTGGGAAACTCCGGAGGTTCCCTTCGCTAACGGATTTGACCGGTTTTACGGCGACTCCTAGCCTGGTCGGGGTCCATAAGCCCTGCCGAATGGTGCTGGCTTCTCTTCGCTCCCCGATCCGGTACCGGCGGGCCACCGCCCGTCCCCGGTCCTTACGGTTCACGTCAATCAGCCTCTCCTGCAGACAGTCACCACCGTCTGCCAACCTTGCTGTATGTGCCCGGGCCACGCACCCGGACACGGTCAGTCTCCTCTACTACCACTTCACTCCTCAAACTCCAAAACTGATCTGCCCTCCTTTTCCCACCTCCAGGACTGTGAACTCCTCGGTGGGTGGGGCCAACCGCCTGGCTCCACCCCCTGGTGTGGACATCAGCCCCTGGAGGGAGGCAACAAGGATTTTTGTTTGACATAGATGTGCCTAGCCGGGGTGTGGGGTGTGTTGTTGCAGTACCTGTGACGTCCTGGCTTGTCCAGGGCGCCACATAAGCACATACAGAACATATAGGTGTAGACTAGTTACACATCTACCCTAAACATTTGTTTCATCTTACGAGCACTGGTCTAAGGGTAACTTCTTATATTATGGAGAGTAACATGACAATGTTAGGAAACTTATAGGGCATGCAATGATCTTCTGAGAAATTATATATGCAAATTGCCTCTTCAGAGAGGAAGAGGACTTGAACCTTTGGGCCACCTATTGGAAGTAGCAATCCTAAAAGTCAATTTTGACCTTTTAATGAACCTTGCCATGTGACTAAAGGCCCCGTCACACACAACGAGATCACTAACGAGATTGTCACTGAGTCACAGTTTCTGTGACGCAGCAACGATCTCGCCAGCGATCTCGTTATGTGTGACACCTACCAGCGATCAGGCCCCTGCTGTGAGATCTCTAGTCGTTGCCCAATGGTCCGGACCATTTTCTTCAAAGGTGATGTCCTCCTGGGCAGGACACATCGCTGTGTTTGATGCCTACCAACGACATCCTAACACGGTCCCAACGCCCGTCGACATCGTTATACAGGTCGCTGATCATTACTGTGTCGTTGGTGCGGTCTGACTGTGTGACATCTCACCAGCGACCTCCCAGCCATTTACCAGAGATCCTTATCAGGTCGTATCGTTGTCGGGATCGCTGCTAAGTCGTTGTGTGTGACTGGGCCTTTAGGATAAAAGCCAAAAGAGAATTTCTGTTTTCAGATAAGTGTTGCCTCTCCTTAGTGCAAAGCAGGAGATATGATCTGGCTAGGTGAGAGGCCTCTGACTGCAGTCTAAGGGGTAACGTCTCTCCTTATGGAGAGTGACATGCCTGCAATTTGCATATCACAGGAGCAGAAAACTGAGAATAATGGTTTGCCCATCCAACGATTACTGTATGCTGCAAAAAATAATGTGTATCATGCAGATGCTTTTCCAGTAAAATTATGGAACTTTGATGAACCTCATTATAGTCAACATTAGGGTTTATTTTACCAGAAAATACATCCCTTCATGCTGTGCAATTATTTCCGGCAAATATGACAGCAGCCCTAAATGGAGCCTCTAAAACAGATGTGAATCCGGCCTTGCATATTCCGTCCTTTCCAATATTTGATAGAAGTGTTCATAAAGAAAAAAATCCATAAAGAGTGCAATACAGTAAATAGCGTGGTGGCTCAGTGGTTAGCATTTTCAGACTTTGAATTTAAGTAGTAAAATAAAGTATATGAAGGAAGCCCAATCATACGTGTGGAAAACACCAAATTCCATAAGATGGCATCCTTAGCTAGACTTGAGTCTATGGAGTTTGGTGTTTTCCACATGTATGATTGGGCTTCCTTCATGTACTTTAATTTACTCCTTAAATTCAAAAGATTCCAGATAGGTTAATGGGTTTCTGATAACCGTGACCCTTGAATGGCGGAGATAATGTATTAAAATTGTGAAGCCAGTTGTGGAACAGGGAAAAGTCTTTGAAATATGTTGACGTTCCATAAGCTATGGAAAAAAAGATATAGATAATTTCATAGACAAAAAGATTTAGATAGTACCATAAACTTAAACTAACCGAATTGTTGATATATATAAACTAAAATTTGGGGTGAGTTGACGTGAATGTACAAAGCGCTAGCTTTTTAACAACTGAACTGGATGCAAAACCCCAACAGATTGCCTAAAATTGACCCATGGTAGACGTCTCTGTACGTTGGTACCCCAGAGGATCTGTTCCCATCTGGAAATCTAATAACCCAACACCTCTGTGTCCACTGGGTCGGTTTCCCACGAGCCATATAAAGTGTTCCTAAATAAAGACATAAGAAACAGTAGCCAAGAGTGAAAGAGAGAAAAGACGGGATACAACGGACCATGGTACACGAGTACTTTGGGATTCATAAATAACTCCCATTTGACTTCACAACTTTATATTCCGCTAAAATATATTCCCCAGTCTGAGATTTAGGAGACATCAGCTGAATGGATGTGTGGGAATGTGTTACATAGACTTCAATGTAGAAAAAGTGTCCTTAGACATACAGCTGTGATCTCCAGGGACCAAGACGTTATGAAGAGAATCTGAGAGCGAATCTGCAGGGAATCTGAAGAATATGTCCATGCTCTACTCTATTAGCTGAACTGCTGATTGGAATATTCTGTACGTATTAGAAGAACGCAATTCCCTTACATGAAAACAATAATATAAAACTAATGGCTTATAAACCCGAGCTGTAGCATATTAAGAGCTTTCTACGTAGTTTGCTGTTTACTTGTGATGGAAACCAGATTGCAAATTCTTAAAAAATCCATGAAATATAAGTCTTTACATTTAACTGTTTCATATCTGTACTAGAATAAAATTGGAAATCTATGTAACAGCCAAATCCGTTCACTGTAGAAGAAACCTTGATCATTAGTAGCAGTGTATTCCGCTCCCCAGAATAGAGCTGAGCTTTCCCTTCAATCTCAGATCTTCACATTTCCAAGTTCTCTTTTTTAATGACCTATCCTACAGTCAGGCACACAGCTGGTTCTCTGAAACTTAAGTATAAGTCATCACCCAGTACAATTTTTATTTGATTATTGGTGCCTACTTTTACAATAAAGCGTGATTATATGTACGTTAGGCCCCCTTGACATATATGTGCTTCCGGTACGTGGGGCATCCATTTTTTCACATTATAACCTATGGTGCTCGTCACACGTCCATGTTTTCACAATGGTCGTGTGTGTGAACCACATCGGAGACTATAAGTCTATTTTTTTCCGGCGGCATGGATGACAAAGGCCAATGCAAGTCTATGGAAAAACAGGTGCATCACACGGATGGCATCTGTGTGCTATCTATATGCCGTCTGTGAGCTGTATCTGTAACATTGCAAAGTATAGGAGAAACTTTGTCATTTCAATCTTTATCTATATTGGAAAAACATGGATGTCACACTGATGAAAAACGACAATGACACCTGTACTAGTTTTTCATGTGTTTTAGGCCCCTTTCACACGTCAGTGATACCGGTATGTATGACGCCATTTTTATACGTTCCAGAATCATGGCCATATGCAGACCCATTAAAATCATTGGGTTTGCGAACACATTAGTGATTTCTCTTGGACTGTGTGGCACACACGTGTGTCCTTGTGTTCCGCACGGAGACAAGTTTGTTTTTCTCTGTCATCACTGATGTCACACGTACCGCACACTGATGTGATCCATGTGACACGTACCGGACAAAACACGTGTTTTTGAAATAAAATGAATTTCTGTACTCACCTGTCTCCAGCCCTGCTGTCGTCGGCGCTGCTGTCATTTGCTTCAGGGCCCGCTCATTATGCTCATTGCATATTCCCTGCACCACGGACCCGGAAGCAGCAGCGCCGGAGACATAAGTATCGGGGACAGCAGCGCTGGGGACAGGTGAGTAAAAAGTTCCTGCTCTCCTTATAATATCACGGACAGCACATGGAGAACACATATGTGCTAAAATCACTGCACATGGAGGGCCATAGGCACCTTCAACACGTCTGTAAAAAAAACTTGTGTTTTTTACTGATGTGTGAAAGAAGCCTTATACGGATGTGTGATTTAGGCCGTCCTTATACGGATGTGGGATGTAGGCCAGCCTTATACGGATGTGGGATGTAGGCCGGCCTTATACGGATGTGTGATGTAGGCTGGCCTTATACGGATATGTGATGTAGGCCGTCCATACACGGATGTGTGATGCAGGCCGTCCATACACGGATGTGTGATTTAGGCCGTCCTTATACGGATGTGTAATGTAGGCCGGCCTTATACGGATGTGTGATGTAGGTCGTCCTTACACGGATGTATGATGTAGGCCGGCCTTATACGGATATGTGATGTAGGCCGGCCTTATACGGATGTGTGATGTAGGCCAGCCTTATACGGATGTGTGATGTAGACCGTCCTTATACGAATGTGTGATTTAGGCCGTCCTTATACGGATGTGTGATTTAGGCCGTCCTTATACGGATGTGTAATGTAGGCCGGCCTTATATGGATGTGTGATGTAGGTTGTCCTTATACGGATGTATGATGTAGGCCGTCCTTATACGGATGTGTGATGTAGGCCGGCCTTATACGGATGTATGATGTAGGCCGGCCTTATACGGATGTGTGATGTAGGCCGGCCTTATACGGATATGTGATGTAGGCCGTCCTTATACGGATGTGTGATGTAGGCCGGCCTTATACGGATGTGTGATGT
The DNA here is from genome assembly GCF_048569485.1 of Anomaloglossus baeobatrachus. Taxonomy (NCBI): domain Eukaryota; kingdom Metazoa; phylum Chordata; class Amphibia; order Anura; family Aromobatidae; genus Anomaloglossus; species Anomaloglossus baeobatrachus. The sequence continues at coordinate 88,452,757 of NC_134361.1, forward strand.
AGGTCGTCCTTATACGGATGTATGATGTAGGCCGGCCTTATACGGATGTGTGATGTAGGTCGTCCTTATACGGATGTATGATGTAGGCCAGCCTTATACGGATGTGTGATGTAAGTCGTCCTTTTACGGATGTGTGATGTAGGCCGGCCTTATACGGATGTGTGATGTAGGCCGGCCTTATACGGATGTGTGATGTAGGCCGGTCTTATACGGATGCGTCATGTAGGTCGTCCTTATACGGATGTATGATATAGGCCGGCCTTATACGGATGTGTGATGTAGGTCGTCCTTATACGGATGTGTGATGTAGGCCGGCCTTATACAGATGTGTGATGTAGGTTGTCCTTATACGGATGTGTGATGTAGGCCGGCCTTATACGGATGTATGATGTAGGCCGGCCTTATACGGATGTGTGATGTAGGCCGGCCTTAGGCTATGTGCGCACTAGAGCTTTTTACCTGCGGATTTACCCGCGGATTTGCCCCGGAAATTTCTTGAGAAATGTCTGCAATCTTTGTGCAGACATTTCCCATGAAATTCAATGAGAAAAAAAAATAGTTGTGCGCACTGTGCGGATTTTTCTCAAGAAAATTTCTTGAGAAAATTTTTTCGAGAAACTTTCTTGAGAAAATGTGCATGTCCATTAATTTCCGCAGGTACCTGCGGTATTCCGGGGGTATTCCGCGGGTAGCAATGATGTGCGGTATACCAGCGGAATAGCCGCGAATTACCTGCGGTAATGCTCATCGCTGCCTGCGGTTTTGCAGGAACCAATGTCATTATGCCAGGAAGAGGAGGCGGAGCAGAGTAAACACACGTCACACTCCCTGGAGGCCGCACAGAAGCACTTCCGTGCGACCTCCAGGTGCCCGTGCAGTCTGTGTCCTGCTCTGGCCTCGCGGCTGCCTGCACTGCAGTGTCAGTGTCTGCCCGCAGTGTCAGCAGCCTGTCACGCGGCAGCGCAGGCAGACACTGACATCCTGCAGTGCTGGGAGCCGCGGGGATGACGATCGCTGCTGTCAGGAGGTGAGATCATTACCTGCTGTGACGATCTCCTGCCTCCTGACGTCACCACGGTCACTGCTGTCTATGCCCGTCTCGCGAGCGGCCCGAGACTGTCACTAGCGGTGACGTTACGGGCTCTCGCGATACTTCTGACAACGCGGCGGGCATAGAAGTCAGTGACAGCGCTGACGTCAGCAGCACAGGAGATGATCACAGAAGGTAATGATCTCATCTATGCTCCTGATGGCAGCGCTCGTCATCCCTTGCAGTGACCTGAGCTGACCTATTGATGTTAGCTCATGTCACTGCATTGCTCTCCCAGCCAATGGGGAACATTCTGTTCTTCATTGACTGGGACAGCGACTATGGTATGGATCGCCGTGCCCCCCCCCCCTTATTGGATTACGCCGGACGTGGAATTGATTGTGCTCTTTTCAATAAATTGGTTAAAGAGGGAATGTTTTGGGGAGTGTTTTTTCAAATAAAACTTTTTTTGTTGTCTATTTTTTAATTATTACTGACTGGGTTGGTGATGTCGGGTATCTGATAGACGCCTGACCTCACCAACCCCAGGGCTTGATGCCAGGTGACATTACACATCTGGCATCAACCCCATATATTACCCCGTTTGCCAACGCACCAGGGCGCGGGATGAGCTGGGGCAAAGCGCCAGGATTGGCACGTCTAATGGATGCGCCACTTCTGGGGCGGCTGCGGCCTGCTATTTTTAGGCTGGGGAGTGTCCAATAACAGTGGACCTCCCTAGTCTGAGAATATCAGACCCCAGCTGTCCGCTTTACCTTGGCTGGTGATCCAATATGGGGGGGACCGTACGTTTTTTGTTTTAAATTATTTATATAATTTAAAATAACAGCGTGGGGTGCCCACTGTTTTGGATTATCAGCCAAGGAGAAGCTGCCAGCCGTGGTCTGCAGGCTGCAGCCGTCTGCTTTACCCTAGCTGGCTACAAAAAATGGGGGGACCTCACGTCGTTTTTTTTTAATTATTTATTTATTTTATGGCTAAATACAAGGCTAAGCACCCTTTAGTGCCACATGAAAGTCACTAAAGGGTGCCAGCTTAGAAAATGCAGGGAGGTGGAACATTATATAGGTTTTTCTCATCTATCTATCTATCTATCTATCTATCCATCTATCCCTCTATCTATCTATCCATCTATCCCTCTATCTATCTATCTATTCATCTATTCATCTATCCATCTTTCCCTCTATCCATTATCTGTCTATCGATTATCTTTATTATTTATTGCAGGGACAAACCTGCGGTAAATCCGCGGTAAATCCGCGGCAAATCCGCGGCAAAACCGCATGCGGATTTGGTGCGGATTTTTTCCGCAGGTCCAGAAATCTTTCACTGGCAGAAGTTTCTCAAGAAATTTTCTTGAGAAACTTCACATTTCTAGTGCGCACATAGCCTTATACGGATGTGTGATGTAGGCCGTCCTTATACGGATGTGTGATGTAGGCCGGCCTTATACGGATGTGTGATGTAGGTCGTCCTTATACGGATGTATGATGTAGGTCGTCCTTATACGGATGTATGATGTAGGCCGGCCTTATACGGATGTGTGATGTAGGCCGGCCTTATACGGATGTGTGATGTAGGCCTTAAGCCTCATTCAGACCTCAGTATTTTTTACATATGCAAAAAATGTTACCAGTGTCATCAGCTTTTATGATGTACCTGTCTTTAGTATTTGCTCAGCAGGCCATCAGTGTTTTTGACATATGGATAAATAGATAAATTACAAAGCATCTTCTATACTTTAATACAGACAGCACACAGATGGAACACTGATGAACACTGATGCCATCCATGTAATGTACATTTTTCACAGACCCATTAGCACTTTTTATCCATGATATCGGAAAATAACAGACATGTGAGTAGCACCATAGACTATAATGGGTGCATGTTGTATCCGTGAAAAGCATGGCTAGAATATGTACATGCAACACTAATGTCTGAACGAGGGCTTGCATAGCTTTATGTGTATGTCCTGATGTTGATTTATAAAATATCTTAAAATTTAGAGTTAATTCAAACTAAAATGTCTCCTTTATTGCATTAGGCTATGTTCACACTGAGCATTTTTGTGGTATTTTTTTCCCTGCATTTTTAAGGAGTGATCACATGTCATTTTTCTACAATACATGTTGATGAAGTTAGTTTTATTCACCAAAAACATAGCACAAATGTTTTGCTGCATTTTTTCAGCATTTTTACACCTCCTTATTGCTGTCTATAGGTGAAAAAACACTGGAAAAATCTCTGAAAGCTTGTAGCTTGTGTCTACGCGTTTCAGGAGCTCTGCTCCCTTCATCAGGACTAGAGCACAAAAATAACATATCTCACCCGACAGAAACCAAACAAGTATTAGAAGTCAACACAACTTAAAATACATTTCATCACACATGAAAGTACAATTGAGTGGACAAGAGCCAATACAATTTTGATATTGATCACCTTTCTATCTTACTCTAGAGGTGTACAGGAGCGGGGGACGTAGGGTTAGGAGTTTGGTAGGTCATGAAGAGTTGGTTGAAAACAAAACTTTTTGGTCTTGTAAACAATGTTATCTATCCATATGCAACGTAACATATCTGATGCCTTCTTTGTATCTCTATTATTTAAATATCTAATAAACAAAAATAATTAAAAAAATAAAGTTGAGAAAAATAGGACAGAGCACTTTTGGATTATCATATCAGACTGAATTATTGCTAAAAAAAAAAAAAATTATAAATCCATATGAAAAATCTAGGAAGGGTAGAGAATTATACTTACAAATAATTTAGGCAAACTACAGTTTGTCAAAATTATTCTGTTACAACTGAGTTATAACAGAGCAAAAAAGTGTAAATATTACCCTTTTATTTTACAGGTTGGACACAAGTGGAGAGGTATGGAGTGAGACCCAGAAAGATAAATTGATGGATGACCAGGAGGATAGAGAGTCTGCCACCCAAGCAGCCACCACACTTCTGATAAATGGGATTCGAGGAAATGGTAAGATTATTGCAAAGGATTTATGGGGAACAGTGTTTTGGGGAAACAGAATTGAGATAAAGACAGAACTTTAAGTAAAAAAATAACAAAGGGCTATCTATATCTCTGTTCTGTGTTTGAATTCAAATTATGGATCCATTTTGCGAGTCAGGTACAAGTCATCTACATCTACATTTGGGAAACAAGGACTGATGAAGTTCTTTGTTGAATTTTGTTCTGGGTTAAAATGTACAAAGCTTCTTCTATATAAAGAACAGTAACATCTATAATCTTTGATAGTAAAAGGGATATTCCCAAGTATGTAAGTTATCCCCTATCCATGAAAAAGGATATAACGTCTCAATCACTGGGGGTTACACTACTGGGACTCTCACAGATACCGAGAATTGGAGCTCTGAAGAACCCTCCGTAAATAAACCAGTGGTTGATCTCGCACACTGCAACTCCATTCGTTCTTATAGGAGTGTCGAAGGCCAACCGAGAGCTGTGCCTCACTATCTCTGGCAGTCCCATAAGAAGGAATGGAGCAATAGTGCGCTTGATCTACCACAGCTTCATTTACATGGGGCTGTTAAGAATATAGGTTCTTTGAATCGGTGGTAGTCCCAGCTGCTGGGCCTTCAGTTATCAGGAAGTTGTGGATACAAAAGAGGATAACTTACAAATTTGAGAATACCCATTTAAGACTTTGAGAGCTTATGTTATATTCCATACAGGTCAAGTCCTATGGAGTACATGTAAATAATATATGTGGCTTTCTGTTACGGTATGTACAATAACCCATCCAATAGGGTAATTAAGTATAGGCCGTGCATATCTACACCAACAATTAAGGGATGTAAATATGTGTAGCAGAATGCATTTGGTAATTGATCATTATCATTATATACAGTTTGCTGAATCCTGCATTTGATTTGGGGCTTCAACATGCATTGTCCCCTTTTTTATCCTCGGTCTGTTCAGATACATTAGTCCAGAAGGGTTTGTGTATGAGATTGTGCACTTGGTAGCCTACTGTATTATCTAACCATTCGCATGTAGGGTATAATGGTGGAGATAATCTGATTCTTCCTCTTCCCCTTGCCCCCTGTGGGTTATAGGGTTTAGTGCACTTTCCCTTACATTGCATAGGGCTACACAAGGGCAAAGTAGGGTGAGTCGATGAGGAACGGGGGCGCCAGGCTACGTTAGGGTGTCATACCCCCCATTGCAAGGTAGGAGCGAGCCCTAGGGTATCACTAGGGCTATTTTAGATCACCGCCCCAAACAGGGGTTTGTGTTCTATATATTTTGTTTCTCCTACCTCTCACTGACTATTACATATTCAGTCCTGTTTGTAGTCCCTGTACATATTTACCCTAATGGAGGGGTTATTGTTCCCTATGGTGTTTTTTCACTTGGGTATTTTTAATTGATAATAATAAAGTTTGATTTTAAGGAATTTTTCTCAAAAATTATTTGTTAACCTTGTTTATGCAATCCCGTATGCATTGTACTTGTTAAATTTTCTGTTATGTACCAAAAAAAAATCTATATAGATAGATAGATAAATACCATGGCAAGATAAGCAGCTGCATGGGATGTACCATCTACAGATAACGGAGGTGGCTGATATGGGGAGATCCTACCAATAGCCAGAGAAAGCTGAACTCGAACTTCAAAATTGTACAGAGGCACTGATCATTGCGACTCAAGAAGAGGCGCTAAGTACCAGATCCATAGAGACAGGCATCTACTATACAAGACAAGACGCAAGGTCCAGGCTATGTAAGGAGTCCTCGAAAATAGTCCAGACAAGATTCAAGCAGGAACGGCCTATACCATAACCAAGTAGCGAGAATTATATACAGGAATACAGTGTACTGGTTAAGTGCCCGTAAGTCCAGATGGGAGAATCCGGAAAAGGTCGTGGAGAATCAAAGGGCAAAAATCCTGTGAGACTTCAAGATCAAGATGTATAAGCTGGTGCTGGCTTACCAACCAGATATCTTGATAGTATACAAGAATCAGATGACAGTAATTGTAATAGATGTGTCAGTGCCAAATAACAGTAACATCAGGAAGAAGGACTATGAGAATATGAAGAAATACCAAGGCCTCAAAGGAGAATTGGAGAGGATGTTGAAGGTGAAGGCAACAGTAACCCCAGTGGTAATCGGAGCACTTGCAACAGTAACCCCTGAGTTGGAAGAAAGGCTACAACAGATCCCATGAACAACATCTGTGCTCTCTGTCCAGAAAAGCGCAGTGCTGGGAACATCTAAGATCCTGCGCAGAACCCTCAAACTCCAAGGACTCTGGTAGAGGACCCAATATTGAAGGAACAACAAAAAAAAGAAATACAGCCACCCCATAAGAGGGGGTGAGAAAATAATTTTTTATTTTTTTTTATATAATTATATATCACAAATGGTATCCAGAGGTATAGGCACATACATGGAAGCCCTTTTTCCTAAGTAACACAAATGTCATCTATGTTGAAACATTTATAATTACGTTCTCATTCTGCTACTAACAAAAGAGAAATGGGACTGGGATATAATTTTTATGAACATGCCCACACATAAGTAATGTCATTATGTGTGTTTGTATACATATGTCAGATAATTATTGATCAAATCTATATTGAAATATAATTAGTTTACATACCTAGGGGTCCATTCTCTGCAGTGTCGAGGCTATTAACAATCGTTAACAGTCATTCACTTGAATGGCTGTTAACGATCGTTAATAGCTTTTGCATTTTAGTGACTGTATCCTGCTGTGTATTGATGTTTATATACATTTATACATTGAACAGCTTGATGAACAAAAACAGCTAAAACATTGTATCTTTTCCCCCCTCTGCAGAGCCGCATGATCCTGTGGATGATGTGAAGTCCTTTGATGCTGCAGATGCTCCTGTCACATTTCCAGCCTTAAATCAAAAAGAAATCCATGCCTGTCACAGAGCATTGCCACCCATCATTTCCAAAGAGCCTTGCTTGCTGGGTCCTCCTTCTCCACTACGTTTGTCAGATACAGCAGAACATGTTAGCAGTGACCCATCAGCTCAGGCCATATCCTTGACAACCTGTGTCACTAAAGGCCTCAATTCTTGGTCTTTGCCCAGCGAAAGTGAGAAAACACCTTTCACCATCATGGAGCCTGGGACAATGTCAAGCTTGACTGGTGATTGCTTGATGCAGCAAAGTCGGACTTGCTTGGGTTGTTTCATAGAAACAAAAGATGGAGTAGACCCAGAACCTGGCGTTAGTTTGAAAATGGGAGATATAAGTAGAGATTATGACACATGTCCAGTTTCTGACATGGGGATTCACTGCATGAGTACAGCTGATAGTCTAAAATACGGTGATCAATTACTCTCCGACCAGCTCTTAAGCTTCCCTGTCCATAAATCACAAGAGTCTGATAAAAGGGACCATGACAAATCTGACAGTGATTCAGAGGACTCTGCTCAAAAGAACTACTATGATGGTTTACTACTGGACAAATGCAATGGAGATGAAGCTCTGTTGGCTAACCCTAACCAGGAATGGGGCTACTTCGAGTCGTTTATCAGTGAAAGCAAAATTGAACTACTTGACTTGTGCTCTAAAAATGAGCTGTCTGTTAATTTGTTTTCAGAAGAAGATGTGGATAATTACATGTTTGATGACGATGATTCTACGCTTGGCAGTGATGTGTGCTCCTTAAAAATCAGGTATGAATCATTTCAGGATAATGTGAGGGAGAAGACAAATGCCCTACAAGAAGATGCTCAGTTTAATTTCTTCCCAAGTGTCTTCACTAACTGCCCGAAGAGAGAAAATAAAGGGTCAAAGAAAAGGTTAGCTGACCCTTCTCAATTCAAACTGGAAGAAGGTGGGATATGGGAAGAAGATGATGATGAAGAAGATGAAGAAGAAGATGTTGAAGGTGTAAAATCTGGCTTAAATAAGACCTGTGGAAATATGGATGTGGTGCAGTATATAAGCACCAAAAGAAGTCACTTTCTGGATTCTGTTAACTCAGCTGAAGACTCAGGCGAGTATAGTGATGATAGCTCATACAGTGAATCTTCATATGACGTGCTAGGAGACATCAAGGACTGTACAAGATATCTTTCACGTGAACATTCTCATTCGTTGATTCAACCAAATTATGGTCTGAGGGTTAAAAGAAAAGTCAGGTACAGTGATGACTATTTGTATGATATGGATTCACTGGAGAATGAAAAAGTTGTTGAGAAGAAGGAAGGAGCACCAGATGGACCCAAAGAAGAAGACGATGATGACTGGTGCCCCAAGAAACGTCGGAAAGTTTGTAGGAAGGAGCCACCTGTAATCATCAAGTACATTATCATCAATAGGTTCAAAGGTGAGAAACACATGTTGATTAAGCTTGGAAAGCTTGATGCAAATGAGCCAACAGTCACTTTGAGTGATGATCAGCTGGGAAAATACCAAAAGCTTGCGCCACTTAAAGAGTACTGGGAAGAGAAAAGGAGGAACACTTCAGCCTTGAATGCGCAGAGAATTCTTAATGGAAGTCAGAATGCAATTCCGCCAAGGAAGAGAAAAGGGCAACTAGCAAACCGCCACAGGTTACAGAGGATACAAACTATTGAACAACCAGTGAGCAGGGAGATGCTCTCTTCTTATGACCACAGACAGGGATGCAGCAGTAAAGACGAGGCTAGCCTTAATGACTTGCATTCTATAACTCTGGAAACCCCAAGCTGTGTAAATGGTTTACACTTAAGTGGCATAGCAGATGTTGCCCCTGTAAAATGTAGATCTTTAGAAAGGGAATTAAAATGTGCCGATCGTAAAGTGATAAGAAGGATAAAATTTAAAAGTGAAGCTAGGCTGAAATGCAAACAACTCAAGCGAGAGAAGGTGAGTGAAATTAGTACAACAGATCCTATTGAAACCTTCACGGCAATTGAGAACCAGAATTCTGAAGTTCTGTTGAAAGAGGAAACCATTCAAAATGCATCCGACACTTCCCATCCATCTCAGTGCCATGCTGATAGTGAAGCTAAAAATTCTCCATTTCTGCAAGCCACCTGCTCTCCCGACAAGCCATTACCATCTGCTCACATCACTACCAATGTACCGGTAATCCCTGGAGGGTATCTACAGACTTTGTTAGATGCATCAGATTCATCTAGTGGCACTGGTATCACATACTTTGCCCCTCATCCCTTGGGGCATCATTCAGTTAACATCATGCCAACAGAAAAACAGTTCAGTTCCCTTCAACTTGCGCAGAGCTGTGTGCTTTCCCCCCCTTCAGAGTCTGAGCTGCAGCAGTCACCCCATCACTTAGATATGGAGCAGAACTTCCCAGACATGTGGCATGGCAAACCCCCTAGCAGTCAGGCTGAGTTCATATCTAACCTTAGGGAAGTGACCATCATTCCGGGAGATTTTGGTGGTTCTGCTGCTGTATCGGACACAGACATGACAGCTTCTGGATATAGTCAAGTTCAACCGAACAGCAGCAAACAGCTGTACCACAAAACATATTTGCAAGAAGGCCAGATTCAGCAGGATGACTCCTATCAGTCCTGTCATTATAACAGTGGAGATGGGCATTTTGTTTTGCAGAGAGGCACGCTCAGTACAGACAATGGAAGACTTATTAGTTTTGACTCAGTGGGCTCATTGTCAGTTAGTTCTAGTAATTACAGCTCTTTAAGCATGAAATCTTGTGAAAAGGATGGGGAAGATGAAATGAGTGACGATTTCTTAGCTCACTGCAGCCCCAAACTTGTAATTCAGCAGAGCATTGATGAAATCACCCCACTGAAGGAATCTACTGACCTTCTTGACATCTCCAACTTCACCCCTGACAAATTCCGCCACTCATCCCTATCAGAAATGTCACCACCAGATACCCCCAACCTCTCTCCTCAAATAACAGCAACAGATGCAAAGTCAGTAGGGAACATACAAGCTTTTCAAAATGGTTCCCAGGTAGTGATTAATGGATCAGAGAAGACAAAGTGGAACTGTACTGTTCTTCCTCCACAGGAGCAGACCAATAATGGTTTTGCACTAAATAACCACCAGTTTCAGTTTCATATGTTTAATGATGAAGATTCTGTCAATGTTCTAGAGAAAGGTCCATGTTTGCCAGCATTTGATGAGTCTGCTGTTCCTGTTCATACCAATGGTAAAGCCTCAAAGTCAAAAAAGAAACTATCTACTAGCAAAAACACAGGTGCCAACCAAAGTTCTCCAAAAAGTAGCAAGAAGAAAACCCCTAAAGCCTGCAAAGGGGCAGATAAAACACAAACAAAGACTCCTCGACAAACAACCCCTAAAGCACCCAAGAAAGGAAAAAATGCCAACAGCGAAAAACCCCAAAGTGCAGGCAATCGATCAGGTCTATTGAATAATGCAAGCTCTACAAAACAGGCTTTAACTGACTGCTTGCAGCTTTATGAGCCTGGCTCATCCAAAACAGGGAAGCACATATCTGGGGTCAATGAATGGACGCTTGATAAAGGTAACAAGGCTCCTTGGCCTGAACCTAGGGTAGGGAATGGAAGCAATCTTCTTGACGATGATCAGAGAGAATTTGAGGAACCCTCTAATATTCTTTCCAATATCGCATCTGGAATGGCTGATGTTCAAAGGTTCATGATGGCATCAATGGAGCCTTTTTACAACCCTGTGGGAACCAGTGACATCCCTGATATACTATTGTCTCCAGAGTCAAACAGCCTAAAATTGAAAACATTGAAAATCTTAGCTGGAACACCACAAGATTTCAAGAAAAAGGTAAATGGCAGTGCGGTGGGGGGCTCCAAGAAGTCAACCAACAAGGGCTCAGGTAAGAACAATGCTAAGTTTGGAGGCTTTGATCCAAGCTGTACATTAGGTTATGGAGCCAACCTTCACGCAGCCTTCTTTGATAAGAACTTTGGAAACCTCAGTATTTTAACCAATAACGTACCCACACACAAAAAGTTGTATCGTCATAAATCAACATCTAAGTCTCTGCGAGATGAAAACTGTAAAGGGAAAAGAATGGACCAAGCACACAAGGACCCCATGGTCACAGCTGCATTTGAAAAACTGAGGTAATGTTGCACCAAAAGCTCTAAAGCGCATCTTTTTCTTTTCTTTGCATTTGCTAAGCCTGCTGGTCCTTGTTTATTTCTCTTTTTAAACAATCTTAAAAAGCCTAAAGCTGCATGATAGTCATTGCCTTGCAAATAAAAGAAGAGTGTGCGCATGACAAATGCTAACAAGCTACCTAAAATCACTGGTTCCCGACTTGGCTGGGGTTTGCAATGACTGAAGGCTAACACGAACTTCTACTTTCTGCTCTTTGGCTTCTTTATTTACATTTTGTGCTTCTTTGTTTCTAACGCAAATATTTACTTTTTTTTTTTTCCAAAAACCTTGTAAAATATACAAAAAAGGTACAAAAAGGAAAATTATGCATTGAAACGCCACAATGTGGAGTCTATAGGATTTGAAATGCCTATGTTGGTTAGGTTCACGTGGTCCCATGATGCGTTCTTCAGCTCCCCCTGCTGCACATTCACAAGATCTGCATAGGAGATTCCAAACGCGTTAAACTCTTTATTGTCCCAACTGCTGTAACGAGCTGACACCAAGCATTTTTCTCTGCAGGAATTTACGAATGCATTCGAAGCAGAAGAAAAAAAAAAACAAAAAACATTTTGAATTAAAAAAAAAAATAGACTTTCCTTTTTTTTTTCTAGAAAAAAAAAATACATCGATGTTTATGTTTTGTTTCTTTGGAAAAAAAATATATGCCTTGTGGTTTGTTGATCTGTTAAGTGCTGAAATCCAGGGTTTACATTGTGATGACTTGTATGAAGGGCAGCTTAATCTGGTATTCTCTGTGAAAGACTGTTTTAAAGTCATACTGTTGTACAGTAGTTAATGCACTATTACAACCCACAAAAGAAATGAAATTGTGCCAAACTCTGATCTGTGACTGTACATATTTTTATTAAATATATATATAATATATATATATATACATATAGACACAAATATATATATATTACTGCATTTCATTAGTGGGTATTCTCAGTCTGGATCTGAGCCTTTTGCTTTACTGCAAACATTCCAAAATACATATAGAAAGTCACCTGACAAAGCACCTGCGAAACCTAAAGTGACCATTATGCTGGACAGGCTGGTTCATAAAACTGAACATAGTGAATATAGTGCCATATTATCTTACCTCATATCATAGTCCAATTGCAAGGTACATGCTATTTTGACGAAATATCAGTTTGATATCATCTATGAGCCCACAGAAGACCAAAGGTGACGTAGAATTTATATCCCTTGTCTTCATCTCATTTTGAAACATTTCAGCACCGAAGTGCGGAGCAATATGCTGCAGAACCCCAGAAAAAATGGGGACACATAAGTCTTTAGTACTGCACAGACTTTGATTCCTAATGCCAGTATTTTATATAAAGCAATGCTTCCCAAAAGCAACTACTGTAAATCTCTTAGTAGAAAGCCTTTCCTTTAGAGTAGAATGAACAGAAAGGTTTCCTGCGCTTCAGCAGGTGTTTTCTACACTGAGCCAATGATCGACATTCTTATATACGCCCTTTATGCTTTCTCCCCAGAGAAGAGAAATCAACAGCCTTTCTTATGAACAATCATATACTGAGACTCTAAGCGGATAAGAAATATTGGTTTATACAAGATTATTGTATCACTTTTACTTTGACTTAATGATCATTATTCTTCTTCTTCACTTTTATGTCATTGCATGTTTGACCATGCCATTATATGAAGGAATTTTACCCAAGAATATGATATATATGAAATTGTGATGTTGGTTATACCGCTGCATGTCTTGTAAAACAATTGTGGATTTATGTATCCAAGCTTGCGGTTTACACAAGATATGCATATTGTACATATCACTGTTTAAATAAGGAACATTCTAGTTCAAAGCCATAACAAACCTGAAAATAATGCTCAACCTGCACATGGATATTCAGAACATCGTATTGTCAAGGAGCTTTCCTATATGTCAGACGATTTCCTGCCAGCCGTTTTGTGACTACTATTTATGTAAAATACATGTCTCTTGTCTACTAGAGGTCATAGAAATCAATACTAATGAATATATAATCCGACCATGACATGCAGATCTCACCTTTACTCTGAAGGCTCCATTAGTACATCTGTCTGACACATCCTAGTGCTGTTTGCTTGTTCTCGGACAGCACAGTGACCTATAGAGTTTCCTTGAGCCACACGACCCATAAAGTTTCCTTCAGCCACACGACCCATAGAGCTTCCTTGAGCTGCACAACCCATAGTTTCCTTTAGCCACTTGACCCATTGACTTTGCTTGAGCCACACAACCCATAGACTTTCATTGAGCTACATGACCCATAGAGTTTCCTTGAGCCACACGACCCACAGAGTTTCCTTGAGCAATACGACCCACAGAGTTTCATTGAGCCACATGACCCATAGAGTTTCCTTGAGCCACATGACCCATAGAGTTTCCTTGAGCCACATGACCCAGAGAATTTCTGAGCCACACGACCCACAGTTTCCTTGAGCCACATGACCCATAGAGTTTCTTTGAGCCACATGACCGAGAGTTTCTTAGAGCCACATGACCCAGAGAGTTTCCTTGAGCAGCACGAGACCCATAAAGTTTCCTTAAGCCACTTGACCCATAGACTTTCCTTGAGCCACACAACCCATAGACTTTCCTTGAGCCACATGACCCATAGAGCTTCCTTGAGCCACATGACCCATAGAGTTTCCTTGAGCCACATGACCCATAGAGTTTCCCTGAGCCACATGACCCATAAAGTTTTCTTCACCACATAACCTATAGAGTTTCCTTGAGCGATATGACCCATAGAGTTTCCTTGAACCATATGACCTATAGAGTTTCCTTGAGACTCATGATCTATAGAGTTTCCTTGAGCCTCAAATACATCAGTTTTAATAACAGATCCTTTAGTCTCAGAACATGTTCTATTCTCCGTTTTGTGGATCAGACTCGGCCATTACATGTTTTGGGGGGGGTCCTAGTAAAACATATGAATCTAAGAAGACAGACTTTGTACTGCAGTTTTCCATCTGAGTTTCATCTGTTTATAAATGATCCATTGTTAAGAGTCAATAGATAAAAAAAAGTTGTCAGCCTACCTGTTTCAGTGAAAAAAAAAGGATGAGAAAAGAAAAACGAAAGCAACTAGGATGACACGTGAGAAAATAAATCAGTTCTTTCTCAAAGATGTTAACACTCATATTGATGTGTGAACATAGCCTTAAAGGGGTTGTCTGGTTTAAAAGGACAAACCTGCAGTCACTATGTGTCACTCTAGGTAACTGCAGACTTGTGAAGCCTCACATCCCACGCACAGTGTACTATAAAGATTCTCCAGTGTCAGCACTGGGAATGGAGGTCACGTGGCCGCAATTATGTGATATACAGAGTCCTGGACAGAATCCGACTAGATGGGCGCAATCTGGTTCAATATAAGTGTATTGCGCGAGGCTGAACTCATCTAGTTGCATCTTTTGCTAAGTTGTCAGCAATTGATATAATAGGATTCCTATAAAAGGAGACCATCCCTTGTACAAAAATGTTTCATCATTGTTTTTGGGACATTTGGATTCGGATCACCCTTCACATCCAATATTATTATAACAATTATCACTTAAGGTCCCGTTACACGCAACGACATATCTAACGATATATCGGCGGGGTCACGGACTCCATGACGCACATCCGGCATCGTTAGGGATGTCATTGTGTGTGACAGCAAGGAACAAGCGTTAACGATGGAAAATACTCACCTTATCGTCCATCGTTGACACGTCGTTCCTTTTTAAAAAAAATCGGTGATTGTTGAGCACGCAGGTTGTTCGTCGTTCCCGAGGTAGCACACATCGCTATGTGTGACACCTTGGGAACGGCGAACTGTAGCTTACCTGCGGTCGCCGGTAATGCGGAAGGAAGGAGGTGGGCGGGATCTTACGTCCTGCTCATCTCTGCCCCTCCGCTTCTATTGGGCGGCCGCTTAGTGACGTAGCTGTGATGCCGCATGAACCGCCCCCTTAGAAAGGAGGCGGTTCGCCGGCAACAGCGACGTCGCTAGGCAGGTAAGTCCGTGTGATGGCTCCAAACGATTTTGTGCGCCACGGGCAGCGATTTGCCCGTGACGCACAAACAACGGGGGCCGGTGCTTTCACCAGCGATATCGCTAGCGATATCGCTGCGTATAACACCCACTTTAGAATATCCCATCGGACAGAAGACCAGAGTACATTACAGGCAATGCACACATTAACTTTCGTTGTTTTCAATTTTTATAGAACAAATTGACACACCTTTCTCTTAGTCATGGATAAGCAAATGACCATGGAAGACTTATTATTAATTTTTTTCCTGGCAAAATTATTGATTATCTATTTGCAGGATCCGTGGGGGTCCAACACTCGTTGACCCCACCAATCTGCTGTTCTTTGCTCTGGTGATACCTGAATGTAAACCCTTTAAATGGAGCAGCTGAGCGCAGCTTCATTCACAGTGTAGCGCCCATTGCCAGGTGTCCAGCACAGCTCCTGTTCTTGTGACTAGAAGCAGTTGTGCAGTAGCCGGCAGCAGTTGCGACACTTTGGATGCAGCTGAGCTCAGCTACCCTGTTCAATGTTTTTACATTTGGTAACTGCCAGAGCAAAGAGAGGATGCTGGGTGTTGGACCTCAGCAGATCTGCTACTGATGACCTACCCTGTGGATAGCTCATCAATTCCTATGGGCAGACAACCCCTTTAAGGCTTACATATCTATACAAAGGTGTACTGTGTAGTGATACCGGCAACTACTGGGCTCCTCTCTACCTTTCCATGCTTCCAGTTTCATACATATATGCATAAGAGTTTTCTTTCTGTTAAATTCTGTATGTATTCACAGAAGAAATGCGTGTCATACTCTCTTGGATGCCATATTGAGGAGGTATTTTACCTTAAGTATTTGTTTCTAGGTGAGAATACCATCCATCCTATGGCAGCACAGTGCCAACTGCTCTGTATTACAGAGCCACAGACTTTTTGTGCCTCCGTACATGCGGCCTACTGTACCGGTGACATGATCATTTCTTCAAGGGTCTTTTACACTGTTTTTGAGCCATGTGGAAAATGCTGCTGCCATTTATATCTTTAATGCTGATGATGTAACATCCCTTACTTTTCAGTTATATCTTTTTGGCTAGTGCTCACAGCGATTTTGGTCGCAACACCTATGACATGGCCAAAGTTTGCCATCACAGCGCCATAAAAGTGAATGGAGTTGCATTGCAGCCACAACAAGCAAGTCACAAATAGCGTCTGATGATTTGCAACTTGTTTGTCGCGGTGCCGGCATTCTCAGAGTCGAGAGGTGTCTCCTTTCACTTGTATTGTGCTGCGATGTAGCAGGAACATCTAGTGACCTTTGGCCATGTGAAAGGTGTCGCAGCCAAAGTCACGCATGCATTAGAGTGAGCACCCTTAAGGGCAAGCACGCACTTTGCTTTTTACCTGCTTTTTTGCTGCTTTTTCAACTGCAGGGTTTAATGCCAAAATGGTTGTGTTCTGCTTTTCAAGCAAAGTCTATGGGAATTTGGGTTTCTTGTCCGCACTATGCAGTTCAAAAAGGTGCCTTTTTGTGGCAGAAATTTGGGCAAAAACTTAGCTTTGCAGTTCAAAACTCAAATTGCAAAAACAACTGACATGTCAATTGTTTTTGCCATTTGAGTTTTGAAGTGCAAAGCTGAGTTTTTGCCCAAATTTCTGCCACAAAAAGGCACCTTTTTGAACTGCATAGTGCGGACAAGAAACCCAAATTCCCATAGACTTTTCTTGAAAAGCAGAACACATCCATTTTGGCATTAAACCCTTCAGTTGAAAAAGCAGCAAAAAAGCAGGTAAAAAGCAAAGTGCGTGCTTGCCCTAAGGCGGGCTTTGCACGTTGCGACATCACAAGCCGATGCTGCGATGTCACACGCGATAGTCCCCGCCCCCGTCGCAGGTACAATATCTTGTGATAGCTGGCGTAGCGAAAATTATCGCTACGCCAGCTTCACATGCACTCACCTGCCCTGCGACCGTCGCTCTGGCCGGCGACCCGCCTCCTTCCTAAGGGGGCGGGTCGTGCGGCGTCATAGCGACGTCACACGGCAGGCGGCCAATAGCGGCGGAGGGGCGGAGATGAGCAGGATGTAAACATCCCACCCACCTCCTTCCTTCCGTATAGCCGCCGGTGGCAGGTAAGGTGATGTTCCTCGCTCCTGGGGCTTTACACACAGCAATGTGTGCTGCCGCAGGAACGAGGAACAGCATCGTACCTGTCGCGGTAGCGTAATTATGAAAAAGTCAGAGCCTGCACCGATGATGCGATAACGACGCTTTTGCGCTCGTTCATCGTATTATCTAGGATTTACACACAACGATGTCGAAAGTGACGCCGGATGTACGTCACTTTCGATTTGACCCCATCGAAATCGCACGTGCTATGTTGCAACGTGCAAAGCCGCCCAAAGACTATTGGTAAAATCAAAAAGCTCACATCCTAGAAAAAAAAAACACTGTATTTTGCCACCTAAGAAAGGTATACATATGTTATTATCGTTCAATGCAATATACATACTAGGGCATTTGTGCAATGTTGAAAAGATGTCCTGCTATGTAGATCTACTGTACACGGAAATGGTTTACATGTATGTGACTTGTATTCTTGGCTCCTAATACAAGATGTTTATGTCCCCTATAAAAATACTTGTCTAGTAACTGTAAGATGCATTCATGAAGTTGTTTGCACCAGTGAAATGTGCCAATAATAAGCATCTAGGGTAATTCCAGCTAGATGTGGACTGTCCGGATTAGAAAGGATGGTTTTATAGACATAATGCTATATAGCCCTGGTTTCACATCTCATCCAATTTTCTCTTCCATCTTAAGAGCATAAAACTGAATGATGTGCAGGATCCATCATATAATCGATTGACCCCACACACTGTAATAGGGTGCACTGGGTTCCATTATGGTGGCCATGCTTTGAACTCCCCAAAAATAGTGGTGCATGCTGCGCTCTACTTACAGCAAATATGATGGAATCCCAGCGCAGATGTGAGCCAAGCCTCATCAATATAGTAACAGAAATGTAGGAAAATCATTGTGCACCAAACCATGGATGTGTCTGTATATCACTGACCATGCACTCTGACCTTCATATCTGACATGGTCCGAAAACGTCCGGCTCATCGATGCACCAGGATGCCCCTATACCCTTCCATAATCGTATCTTAGCCCTTATTGCAGTGGATACAAGTGGGAACCTTCCATTTTTTCATTTATTTTTACCATCTTTTATCTTTTTCATCAGGTAACATCGTTTGTTTACATATTAAGGAAAATTGACTGTAAAAATTGTGTTTTCTATTATCGATATTCTATTCTCTTCTTTTCATTTCTTTGGGATTACCAAGTATTTTTTGGCACCCAGTATTGAATGCTTGTACCTTTTTTTTCTTCCATGTTGTATGTTTTAGCCCAGCTTTTGCAAGTGTAAAATAAAGGTGACACCTAAAGGCACAACAGAGGTACTACCATAGTATAAGGCTAATTACACCACTAATTACATGTATCTGTTTCCATCTTCTTATCTAGCTAGATAATATAATAATTATCTCATTACATTTAAAGGGAATCTGTCACCACTTTTTTGGCGTATAAGCTGCAGCCACCACCATCGGGCTCTTATATGCAGCATTCTAATATGCTGTATATAAGAGCCCAGGCCGCTGTGAGAACATAAAAAACGCTTTATAATACTTACCTAACGGTCGCGCGATGGGCCTTATGGGCGTCTCCGTTGTCCGGTGCCGGCGCCGCCTCTTTTGGCCATCTTTGTTCTCCTCTAGCCGTGGTGCATGACGGGTCCAACGTCATCCACACTCGCCGGCATTCAGGTCCTGAGCAGGGCAGATCAAAGTATTGTAGTGCGCCTGCGCAGGACCAGCGAGTATGTATGACGTAGTCACGTCATGCACCCAGGCTTCAAAAAGAGGACGAAGATGGCCGAAAGAGGAGGCGCCGACACCGGAGAACAGAGACGCCCATATGGCCAACCGCGCGACCGTTAGGTAAGTATTATAATGTGTTTGTTATGTTCTCACGGCGGCCTGACTCTTATATACAGCATGTTAGAATGCTGTATATAAGAGCCCGGCGGTGGTGGCCGCAGCCTATACGCCAAAAAAGTGGTGACAGGTTCCCTTTAAATACAATATCGGTTATAAATTACAAACAATTGGGACAGTATATAGATTTTTTTGCTCATTTCAATACTGTACTCATACAACCAGAATTTAGTGCTAAATATCTATACCAATACTGCAGTAAATATGGATGACTTCCTACTGACTGTGATACAGCTCGGTATAAGGGCACAGTCAGATGGCCATATAACACAGATGATGATCGTATCACAATACCCGGACTGACCGGCGGCTCTCTAGACCCGAGCGTGACAACTGCATAGAAATACACGCTATCAGTAGAGCTGCCGGCCAGTCCGGGCATTGCAATATGATCGATGTTATACGGCCGTCTGATTGTGCTCTAGGGGATATTCTCATCTCGGATATTTATGGCATATCCATAATATGCAATATATGTGGATCTAACCATTTTTGGAACCCCTCTAATGCGAAAGGAGAGAGGTGCACATATGTAGCCAACTCCCCATTCAGACTGGCGCTAGTAGGGGGTCGTTCTACTGATGGGTGCAGGCCCCAAAGATGGGACATGTATGGATCAGACATTTTCAGCATATCCTGTAGATATGCCATATATGTTTAAAAAGGGAATTCATTGCTTGGTATCCACAGTTTTTGCCTACGTTGGTGCAGTGTAATTCACTCCAGACATTTCAGCTTCATGCCTCCTTCACACACAATTTTGTCAATTCCTATGAAGAAGCCCTTGAGAAAATAAACACATGAGAAAAAGCCATAGTCAAATCTGAAAATATTCCACTGGCCCAAAATAAAAGACAACTTTTTTATCTGTTTATTTCTATTTTAGTGTTTTCAGGCAATCTCCAGGTAAAGTGATTTATGGGGGAAAAGCAGGCAATGTTCCATGTAGAAGCCTGGAGCTAATGCGCATGTGTAAATGTTTCTGATCTCCCACGTGTGCCCGGTTTCAGGCTACATTCACACTTGTGTTCTGATATTCTGCTTCTCTGTTCGATTTATAGGAACAGACAAAAAAAACAGACAAAATTCATGGTAAAAACGGATCAGCTGCAATCAGAAGCAGAGGGACCCTATTCAGTTTTATGGCTGCTTCATGGTTCCGATATGTATCAATTGTTAAATTGGAAGAAAATGTTTCACACTGAGCTTTTTGTTCTGTTCTGAAAATGGACAAAAAAGGGAACCCAGGTGGACCCCAAATTAATCAGTTGTACCACACTTTTGCTTATGTTTGCATCAGTAATGCAATGGATGCGTTTTAGATATTAATTCCTACAGATTGAATAGGCAAATGGAAGGTCAAAACGCAAGTGTGAACATACCCTAAAGGGTGCTTAACACGCTGCGACATCGCTAGCGATAGCACCCGCCCTCGTCGTTCGTGCAACTATTGGTGATCGCTGCCGTAGCGAACATTATTGCTACGGCAGTGTCACACGCACATACCTTTTCAGCGACATTGCTGTGACCGCCGAACAATCCCTCCTTCAAGTGGGAGGTGCGTTCGGCGTCATAGCGACGTCACTGCGGCGTCACTAAGCGGCCACCCAATAGCAGAGGAGGGGCGGAGATGAGCAGCCGGAACATGCCACCCACCTCCTTCCTTCCTTATTGCCGGTGGAGGCAGGTAAGGAGATGTTCGTCGTTCCTGCGGTGTCACACATAGCGATGTGTGCTGCCGCAGGAACAACAAACAACCTCGCTACTGACCAGACAACGATTTTTGGTAAATGAATGACGTCTCACAGACCAACGATTTTTGCCTCTTTTGCGATCGTTTTAGGTCGCTCCTGCCTGTCACACGCTGCGATGTTGCTAACGACGCCGGATGTGCGTCACAAACATCATGACCCCGAGAATATATCATTAGCGATGTCGCAGCGTGTAAATGGCCCTTAAGAGCTCACTGACACTGGGGTATACATCGAACAAGTGCCGTCTGATGCTTTATCGTATAGCACTCGCACCAATGTTACACTATGAGGCAGTGCCCACCAACGCTTTTTAGGTAATGCCAATTTGGCTTGAGAAAAATTTGCTGCATGCTGTAATTGCCATCTGACAGCGCACAACTCAATGGGTGCAAAACATCGGACTGCACTCAGATGTCCTCCAAGTGCAGTTCGATATACGGATATACTTTCCCCATATTCTCCCCGCAGCAAAGTTTGAGTCGAGTGTCATTAACATATCCGATACTCTCACATGAGAGAATATATACCACATACACCAGTGTGCGCGAGCCCTTAGACTTCCCAACATAATGTGATGTGACGATAAAATGCTGTGATCCACAATGCAAGTACTATAGACATGCACAACATAAGTTTTATGGATTTTTTATCTAAGGGAGATCCTCCACCTCATCCAAAGAGACTCTTGTGCATTTGTGAAAATAACGTTTTTTGAAAATTAAACTATTACATGCTGCAAAAAGCTACAAGCACTTTAAAGGCTTTTACACATGGATGCCAATATAGAGAATCAGATTCACTGTAACCACATTCTGAGCTTTCTTTAAGAAATAATATCCATTATAAAGAATTTGTGGTGAGCAACAAGATACTATCTAATGCTTTAACACCTCCTCAAAGGGAGGGTACATTGATCTCACACCTTTGTCCTCTTTAGGTCAGCTTCATACATACGACGTTCATGGTCTAGGGACTATATATCTGGCTGACTGCGAGGTTCCTTACCCAGATATGTAATTCTGAAAGTGACCCGTTCAGGTTTGGAGATTCGCAGATGGTCCCTACTTCACCATCTGTATTCAGATGTGTGATCCCAGTCTTAGAGCCCCTTTAACAGACAAAAAAGACCAGTAGTCCCCATTGCCCATAGTTCAATACAGATTATCATATGGCCATGGCTTTTTTTTTTTTTTTACCATGGAGGTTGAAAGAGTTTTCTGGTAATGAAAGAACTTGTTTATCTTTTTGAAATGTAAGATAAAACGTAATATTGTACTAAAGTATTGATTCAAGGTCTCCACTACCACACTTGTCTAGAGTGTTTTCTCTTCCCTCTCTGTGGCAGTGACGTACTTGAAGGAGGCGGACAGTCTCCGTGCATTACCTAACCCAGCCCCCTTCTCCATCACTTCTGAGACAGAGAAGGCGGTTGGCTTAGTTAATGCACAAACGGTCCATTCCAAGCATGTCACCTATGGAGGATACTTAAGAAAAGGTGGCACAATAAGGTCTTATCTGCAAGGAAAGTAATAATGCTGAATTCACGGAGTGCTCACCTGGTGGGGGGTTGTGTACACACAGCCTAGGAATATGCTCAAAGGTATGGCTGCTGTGGCCCCTCAAACAGCAGAAATGGATGTCAGGAAAAGAAGGGTTAAATATCTGCGCTGCCGATGGACGGGATGCGAAGAGGACAAGTCAGGTAAGTATAATCCAAATAGTTTGTTGTATCTATGTGTTTCGAAGTATAAAACTTCTTCAGGACCATTATAGTTTAAAGAGTTATAGTAGATTTTCTCCTGAAGAAGAAATTTTATACTGCGAAACGCGTAGACACAAACTACTTGGATTATGTTTACTTGACTTGTCCTCTTCATATCTTGTCCATATTGTCCATTGGCGGCTCAGATATTTAACCCTTCTTTTCCTGACATCCATTTAGGCATATCACCTACACAGACAGAAGAGGAAGCTCCCTGCCTGCAGCAAAACAAATACAGAAATGGAGGTTCTGGCACCAAGAGAGGGGGGACAAATTAGGCAGTAGTCAGAAATAAATTAGTGCATTTTTATATAACATTTTGACAAGTAAAGTATGTTTTATCTCAGGTAGTGAGGCATTAAAGGGGATGTTTACTGTGTTACTGTCTTTTGAGGTGCAAAGGATGGATAGTGCTGTAGACTGGGAGACTCTAACTACCGATCTCTGCAGATGGGAAACGATGATTTCATTGTGTATAATTGTAGTGCAGCTTATCAAAAAAAGGAATGAATTAAGTCATCTTAATATAACAAATTCTCAGGTTTGCAAATCTGGACCTTGAGGTTTAATTGTGTGAGGGACATTCCAAAATATAATAAAGGAAGAAATGAATGAAAACTTGTGGTTAATTGAAATCTGTTACTTTGCTAAATTTTTTATGTAAATGGCTTATGTAATAAATCAGATGATTAGTTAATTGTATGAGGAAAGATATGCTTTTATCTTCCAAGCTAAGGGGGACATCCGGACAAAATTCCCCATTGGTGTTAGGTAAATCCTTTAAAATTGTGGATCTGTTGGCAAAAAAAGGATGGGAGAGACACAGGCGCCAGAGCATGCGGTTTTACCAAAAGCCTCCATACCCATGATGAGCTTTTGGGGAGAGTCTGATGTTGCAGATTTTCTGCACCTATTATTTATTGATACGGTCATTTGCAGATTAAATACCTTTTTGATGCACTTTGGAAAAGCACTAAAACCATATTTGCTATTTTTAACTGCAGATTTTCCTCATCTAATGGAAGTCTAAGGGGAAAATCTGCACGCAAAACTCAGTGTACCCGCAAGACCAATTGACATGCTGCAGATTAAAAACAGGCACTGCAGGTCAGTCTATGCTGAGTAAAAAACAAGCACAGTGGCCTGGATATTTCTATAGATCCCATCCACTTTGCTGGAACTGTGTTTTTGGCACAAAAAAATATGCAGCTCCAAAAATTCATCATGGGCTCGGCCTAAGGTTACAGGCACACATCTGTGCATCACAGCCCCTGATTCACACACTGGCCTTGGGTCTCCCAGCCCAAACTTAAAGGGAACCTGTCACTAGATTTGTCGCTTATAAGCTGCAGCCACCATCAGTGGGCTCTATATACAGCATTCTAATATACTGTATATAAGAGCCCAGGCCATTCTGTATAGTATAAAGGCTAGGCGGTGGTCGAGTCCAATGGGTGTCACTGCTCTCGGTCGGCACGTTCTCCAACTTGTGCGATCACCGTCCTCCTTCCCAGCTCTGTGTGGATGACAGATCCTACGTCATCCAGACAGAGTCCACCATTGAGCTTCTGTGCAAGCGCACTTTGATCTGGCATGCTGAGGGCAGGTCTAAGTATTGTAGTTCGCATGCCCTGGCAATCTTTGACCTTTCCTCCCGCCTGCACATTACAGTACTTTGCTCTGACCTCAACAGGGCAGATCAAAGTGTGCATGAGTGCAATGGTGGCCTTTGTGTGGATGACATATGTCATCCACATAGTGCTTGGAAGAAGGACGGCGACTGTACAAGATGGAGGAGGCACCGAACCAAGAACAGTGACACCCTTTGGACCAGACTGCCCCCTAGGTGGGTATAATAAAGGTGTTTTTTACGTTATATAGATCAACCTGGGCTTTTTTATACAGTATTCTAGAATGCTGCATATAGGGCTCACTGGAGGTGGCCGCAGCTTATAAGGGTCAGGTTCCCTTTAAATCATGATCAGGTGAAGAGTCCGGCGGCCCATTCATGTATGGCGGTCTACTCAGATCATGAAATATGTATGTATGAATCCGGCCTTGTTCTAAAACTGGAATATTTGAACTCGTTGTCAATTTAGTTTGGAATTGAGATTGCAATGTATTTTATACCTAAAAGTAAGAGGAGAGCAGACTACAAAATTATATAACAACAGACGAAGTGGAGAAAAGCTTGACACGCCCAATGGAATAGGTCACCACACATCCATGGAGTGCAACGATATCAAGTCCGCCAGGTGGACTATAACTTGAATAAGAGGAAAAAATATCAGCACATCCAGCGTAAAATAATTTCTTTCTTTATTTTCACATGGTAGTAAAAAAGTCCATCCATATTCAGAAGACCCTGACGCGTTTCCGACGCAAAAGAGCGTCCTTCATCATAGGCTCAGCCTATGATGAAGGACGCTCTTTTGCGTCAGAAACGTGTCAGGTCTTCTGAATATGGATGGACTTTTTTACTACCATGTGAAAATAAAGAAAGAAATTATTTTACGTTGGATGTGCCGATATTTTTTCCTCTTATATAAAATGATATATTCCTGCAGACTGGTGGCATCAGATGAGCTGCATGACCAAATCTGACATTTTTACTCTTACCTTTAGTAACTACTGATATACTACAGCTTACCAACACTAGACATCAAAAGTCAATAATGCATGGACATAATGTATCTATTTTTAAAAAAACTTAATTATTTTGAGCTGAATTATACATTTTGTTTCAGGAACTCATTGTCGCCCCCTATACAAATAAAAATACTTTTGTCAGCAGTGTGACTTGTCATAACTAATGCAAGTATACTCCAAATTCAGAAGAACACACATGCCATATTCAGTATTCCATTAGCCTTCTTTTAACTAAAGAAATCTGAATGTATCCCCCCCCCCCCAATTTTGTTTCTTCTCATTGCATGCGCCTTTACGAGTTTATTATTACTGTTATTGTTTAAGCTGTGCAGTCCCGGAGAGGTGTGTACTACATTATTTCTCACAATCTCCTGGCAAAAAAATGATAAAAAATTAAAAATAATAATAAAAAAAAAAATCTATAAACTAAGGGGTTTCAAGGTGCTAACGACATTTGGTTTGCAGTACTTTCCTTCAGTATTACATAAACTAATGCAGGCCCCATTATATGAATGTAACAACAGATGTTTTGTTTTAAGATGAACTTCTGCAATGTTAATGTTTTTGGTTTGCCTTTCTTTTAGAATAAGCTTTATAAATATCTGTAGAATCAATCGAAGTATAATTCTTTAAGGGATCACTCGAAGACGCCTACAAAAAAAAACTTGTATATTTTTAAGTGTGCCAATTTGTAATATATTTTGTAAGTGTATATTTTTCTTAGAGAAGTGCTGTGAAGTGTCTGTATGTGTGGGTATTCCTTTTCTGGCACCCTGGGGTGTCACTAAAAGGATGTATATTTAAAGGTTCCTGGTTTTAAAAACCAAAATACAAAGAAAAAAAGTAAATTTTGTTGGAAATTTTGTAATAAAACAACTATTGTGAAAGAGTGTAGTGATTTCGTGTAAAGATTCATTGAGAATTTTGTGAGCTCTTTGCTGTTTTATAGATTCCCTTGTAAATTATTCTTGTAAGATTTGAGGTTTTGTTGTTCTTGTTGCAAAGTTTTTTCAATATTTGTGATTGATCCTGTATGGTGAAAATGTCACATTGTTAACATGCTGAGTTTTGGTATATTGTTTATGGAATAAATAAAAACAAACTGTTCTTAATTTGAAATTCTCGTTTTATTTTATTTCTATCATTTTTTGTGTCGATTTAGGTCATACATTTATATGCTTTTATAGTCAGCCCTTCTCAGAATCACTCAAACAGCTCATTTTACCTTCACCATACATTTCTCAATGGATTTATTGTGAGCTCTTAAACTGTTTCATTGCTGAAATTGTAATTCCTGCCTTTTTTTAAAGTAAATCTGTCACCATTTATTGCTATTTTATATAGGAGCAGTATACTGTAGGGCCAGAGACCCTGATTCCAGATATATGTCGATTATTAAGCTGTGTGATGTAGTTTCAATACAATCAGTGTTTTATCAGCAGTAGATTATTCCTAGAGGATTAGGTCTCACATATGAACAGTTAAGGGTGCTTTACACGCTGCGAGATCGCTACCGTTATATCGTCGGGGTCACATAGTTAGTGACATACATCCGGCGCTGGTAGCGACATTGCAGCATGTGACACCAAGGAGCGACGGTCAACAATCGCAAAATCGTCCAAAAACGGTGATCGTTGACACGTCGCTTCTTTCCTAAATATCGTCGCTGCTGCAGGTACGATGTTGTTTGTCATTCCTGCGGCAGCACACATCGCTGTGTGTGACACCACAGGAACGACGAACATCTCCTTACCTGCGTCCACCAGCAATGCAGAAGGATTGTTCGGCGGTCACAGCGACGTCGCTGACAAGGTATGTGCATGTGACGCTGCTGTAGTGATAATGTTCGCTACGGCAACGAGCACCAAGTGTCGCACGAGCGACGGGGGCGGGTGCTATCGCGCTCAACATCACTAGCAATCACTAGCGATGTCGCAGCGTGCAAAGCACCCTTTAGGCTAATCTTTGTAACCCCATCACTGATTAGCAGCCTGCTCACACTGCATAGTGTACACAGGAAGCTGCCAGTCGTGTGTGGGCAGGGTTATAAACAGCTCAGCATTCTGACGACTGCTAGATCTGCAGCAGAGAAAACAGGGATTCTATCAAAACTGCACCAAGCAGCCCAGTAATTGATGCTACTATGGAATCAGGCTCTCTGTCTCTCTGTTTTGCTGCTATCAGATTCCATAGCAAAATCTGCTGGCAGATTCCATTTAAGAAGTCAGACTTTTTGTCATGTTTATTTAATGTAAATACAGTCATATGAAAAAGTTTGGGCACCCCTATTAATTTTAACCTTTTTTCTTTATAACAATTTGTGTTTTTGCAACAGCTATTTCAGTTTCATATATCTAATAACTGATGGACTGAGTAATATTTCTGGATTGAAATGAGGTTTATTGTACTAACAGAAAATGTGCAATCCGCATTTAAACAAAATTTGACCGGTGCAAAACTATGGGCACCTCAACATAAAAGTGACATTAATATTTTGTAGATCCTCCTTTTGCAAAAATAACAGCCTGTATTCGCTTCCTGTAGCTTTTAATGAGTTCCTGGATCCTGGATGAAGGTATATTTGACCATTCCTGTTTACAAAACAATTCCAGTTCAGTTAAGTTTGATGGTCGCCGAGCATGGACAGCACGCTTCAAATCATCCCACAGATGTTCAATGATATTCAGGTCTGGGGACTAATTGTTCCTCTGCATGAATGGATGAGTAGATTTGGAGAGGTGTTTTGGATCATTGTCTTGCTGAAATATCCATCCCCTGCGTAACTTCAACTTTGTCACTGATTCTTGCACATTATTGTCAAGAATCTGCTGATACTGAGTTGAATCCATGCGACCCTCAACTTTAACAAGATTCCCGATGCCAGCATTGGCCACACAGCCCCAAAGCATGATGGAAGCTTCACCAAATTTTACTGTGGGTAGCAAGTGCTTTTCTTGGAATGCCGTGTTTTTTTGTCTCCATGCATAACGCCTTTTTGTATGACCAAACAACTCAATCTTGTTTCATCAGTCCACAGGACCTTCTTCCAAAATGTCACTGGCTTGTCCAAATGTGCTTTTTCATACCTCAGGCGACTCTGTTTGTGGCGTGCTTGCAGAAACGGCTTCTTTCGCATCACTCTCCCATACAGCTTCTCCTTGTGCAACGTGCGCTGTATTGTTGACCGATGCACATTGACACCATCTGCAGCAAGATGAAACTGCAGGTCTTTGGAGGTGGTCTGTGGATTGTCCTTGACTGTTCTCACCATTCTTCTTCTCTGCCTTTCTGATATTTTTCTTGGCCTGCCACTTCTGGGCTTAACAAGAACTGTACCTGTGTTCTTCCATTTCCTTACTATGTTCCTCACAGTGGAAACTGACAGTTTAAATCTCTGAGACAACTTTTTTTATCCTTCCCCCTGAACAACTATGTTGAATAATCTTTGTTTTCAGATCATTTGAGAGTTGTTTTGAGGAGCCCATGATGCCACTCTTCATAGGAGATTCAAATAGGAGAACGACTTGCAAGTGGCCACCTTAAATACCTTTCTCATGATTGGATACACCTGCCTATGAAGTTCAAAGCTCAATGAGGTTACAAAACCAATTTAGTGCTTTAGTAAGTCAGTAAAAAGTAGTTAGGAGTGTTCAAATCAAGAAATTGATAAGGGTGCCCATAGTTTTGCACCGGTCAAATTTTGTTTAAATGCGGATAGCACATTTTCTGTAGGGTGCCCAAACTTTTTCATATGACTAAGTTTTTTTTATGTTTTTTATTTGTCTCTCTCATTTTTCAAACTGTCAAATGGTGTCATATGTAAAACAGATGATAGTACATTTGCATACAATTAATACAACGAGCTGAAAACTTTGGGGAAGATTTTTCACAACTGGTGCAAAACTAAAATATTGAATATGTCAACAATTTGCTACGGAAATTCATTTCTAAAGCTGCTATTGACAAGATTATTGACAGTTCCTGCTGCCGAAAAACAGCCCCAATGCTTAATCCTGCCTCAACCATGATTTACTGTGGGTATGGTTATGCACAGTGTTGACTTAACATGTTTTCCCATATGCTTTTCGCAGACTTGATGTAGGCTGTCACTTGATAAATGTGAGTACAATTGAAAGCTGGGAGCTGGCATTTACCAGGTTATCTGCTCCAGCTCTCAATTTAACAGATGGATCAGAGAATATCGAATCCCTACAGCATTCCACTCAGTATAATGGCCCCCACAACACCCCCTACTTAATATGATGGCCCCCACAACCCCCACTAAGTATGATGGCCCCACATTCCCCCAATCAGTCTGAAAGTGCCACAGTTCCCCATTCAGTGTGAGGGCCCCCACAGGCCCCCACATATTATGATGGTCTGAACAACTTTTCACTTAGTATGGTGGCACCCACATTTACTAACACTTGAGAACAAAATCACTACTCACATCATCCTTTTCCCCCAGCACTTCACTTGGAACTGCAGTGTGAGTACTGAGACTCTAAACAGCAGAAGTAGCATGTAGTAACATCCTCATTATATATAAACCCCAGGTGTAAATGTTTTTCAGCCTAGAGCATAGAGTTTATCAGACAGGGAGTCCCACTCCTTACAAATGGTAAAAAAAAAAATTCTGAGGTCTTCCTCTACTTGTTTTCCAAGGTGTATCGGAGTGCCTCCTAATTTTTGGCAGCCTTTGCACATAGTGCATTAGTGCATAGGCTTTACCAGTCTAGAAGTCCCACTCCCTACAAATGGTAAAAAAATGTTTTCTGTGGCCCTTGTCTACATGTCGTCCATGAGTGAATCACAGTGCCTCTTTCAAGTTAGGGCCTAGGCTTTACTAGTGTACGAGTACCACTCTTAATAATGGGAAAACAAATTTTCGGAGGCCTTCCTTTATGTGTCAATAAGGATGTATTGGAGAACCTTCTACTAATTTTGGGCAGCCCTTGCATATAGTGTATAGGCTTTACTAGTGTATGAGTTCCACTCTTAATAACAGCAATACAAATTTTATGAGGCCTTCCTCTGTGTGTCTTTTAGGGTGTATTGGAGAACCTCCTTCTAACTTTTGGTAGCCCTTGCATATAGTACACAGGGTTTAGTAATGTATGAATCCCAGTCTTAATAATAAAAAAGAATTGAGGCATTCCTCTATGTGTCTTTAAGGGTGTATTGGACATACTCCTAATTTTTGTAAGCGCTTGCATATAGTGCATAGGCTTTACTAGTGTACGAGTCCTACTCGTAAACCCTTTATCCCCCAGCCTTGTTTTCCCCTTCATAACCATTACTTACAGCAAGATGGAATTGCAGCTGTATATTGCTCAGGCCAAAAGACTGCTACTACTCCAGCAGGATACAGCTAAACCCCCACTAGGTGGAGGCAACACAGGTGCAGGTGGAGCCATTCACACTCACTTCCAAATATGGAGGAGGTGATGGCTGGATGGTAAAACTGCACACTGGTGGCTTGCATAGAGCACTGTTCACATTAGCAGACGCACAGTCACAAACCCGCAGCCTATTAGGTGACGCCCATACTATTAGATCAGGCGGTCTGCCAAGCCGTACCCCCACTGCGCGCTACGTAGGGACAGAAACTCTGATAGCAAGGCCTTAGGCCTTAGCGCGCAGTGGGGGTACGGCTTGGCAGCCCGCCTGATCTAATAGTATGGGCGTCACCTAATAGGCTGCGGGTTTGTGACTGTGCGTCTGCTAGTGTGAACAGTGCTCTATGCAAGCCACCAGTGTGCAGTTTTACCATCCAGCCATCACCTCCTCCATATTTGGAAGTGAGTGTGAATGGCTCCACCTGCACCTGTGTTGCCTCCACCTAGTGGGGGTTTAGCTGTATCCTGCTGGAGTAGTAGCAGTCTTTTGGCCTGAGCAATATACAGCTGCAATTCCATCTTGCTGTAAGTAATGATATTTTCTTTTTTGCTTTTTTATACCCCTTCATAACCAGGCCAATTTTTTCAATTCTCTCCAGTGTTATAACTCTGGAATGCTTCAACAGCTCCCAGTTATTCTGACATTGTTTTTTTCTTGGCATATTGTACTTCATGACAGTAGTAAATTTGGAACAATATTTTTTGCATTTATTTGTGAAAAAAAATCGGAAATTTGGCAAAAATGTTTACATTTTTACAATTTTATAATCTTGACTTTGTATGCTCTTAAACTAGAGAATTATGTCACACAAAATAGTTAATAAATAACATTTCCCACATATCTACTATACATGAACACCATTTTTGAAGCATATTTTTTTTTATTAGGAAGTTAGAAGGGCTAAAGTTTTAGCAGCAAGTTCTCATTTTTCCCAAAAAATTTACAAAACCATTATTTAGGAACCACATCACATTTGAAGTGACTTTAAGAGGACTAGGTGACAGAAATACCCAAAAGTGACAATTCAAAAAAACCTGCACCCTCACCCCGTGGAAGGAAAAAATGAAAATTTTACTTTTTGCAACAAAAATGTTACTTTAACCCCATATTTTGCATTTTCACAGGAATAACAGGAGAAATTGCATAGTACAATTTGTTGTACAATTTCTCCTGAGTACACTGTTGCCTCATATGCTCAAATGTGGTGGAAACCCACAGTGTAGGTGCATGGCAGGGCTCGGAAGGGAAGGAGCCCCATTTTTGAGTGCAAAATTGGCTGAAATCCTTAGTGGACTCCATGTTGCATTTGCAGAGCCCCTGATGTGCCTAAACAGTGGAGACCGCCAACAAGTTACTACATTTTGGAAACTAGGAACTTGTGATGTGTGCTAAGCACTTTGAACCGTCATGTGATTCCCAGGTTTTATGACGTTGAGCCGTGAAAATTAAAAAATGCATTTTTACCACAAAAAATATTGCTTTAATGGTCTAATAATATTGCTAATGGTCTTTAATTGCTTTAATGAGAGCCCTTGAGCTACCAAAATAGTAGACACTCCCCACAAGCGACTCTATATTATTATTATTTATTATTATTATAGCGCAATTTATTCCATGGTGCTTTATATGTGAAAAGGAGCATACGTAGATAAGTATATAAAAATGAAGAATACAAGGCACAGACTGGTACAGGAGGAGAGAGGACCCTACCCACGAGGGCTCACAGTGTAAAAAGAGTGGGTGAGGATAAAGTAGGTGAGGATAGAGCTGGTCATGTGGTGGTATAGTGGACTGAGGGTTACTGCAGGGTGTAGGCTTGTCGGAAGTGGTGGGTCTTCAGGTTCTTTTTGAAGGTTTCCAAGGTAGGCAAGAGTTTGATATGTTGGGGTAGAGAGTTCCAGATTATGGAGGAGGCGCAGGAGAAATCTTGTATGGAATTGTGGTTGAGGAGATAAGAGGAGAGGTGATAAGGTGATCTTGTGAAGAGTGGAGGTGGCGTACAGGTTAGTACCGGGAGACTAAGTCAGAGATGTATACAGGAGACAGGTTGTGGATGGCTTTGTATGTCATGTAGTGTTTTCCAATGGAATATTTGGGCAATCGGAAAACAGTCAACAGATTGGCAGAGAGGAGAGGTCGGGGAATAGTGGGGGAACAGGTGGATTAGTCGGGCAGCAGACTTTAGGATAGATTGTTGTGGTGCAAAAGTGTTAGAAGAGAGGCCAAAGAGCAGCAGGTTGTAGTAGTCGAGGTGGGAGATGATGATGACATGAACTAGTGTTTTTGAAGATTCTTGGTGAAGGAATGTTCAGAGCCGGGAAATATTTTTGAGTTGGAGTCGAAAGAAGGTGGAAGGGTCTTGGACATGCGGCTTGAAGGAGAAAGTAGAGTCGAGGGTTACCCCCAGGCAGTGAGCATTCGGGACTGCGAAAAGTGAGCAGCAATTGACTTTGACAGATAGGTCTGGTAGTGTGATAGAGTGAGATGGGGGAAAGATGATGAATTCTGTTTTGTCCATGTTGAGTTTTAGAAATCCAGCAGAAAAGAAGGATGAAATAGCAGACAGACATGGTGGGATTTTGGTTAGTAAGGAGGTGATATCAGGTCCACAAAGGTAGATCTGCGTATCATCAGCATAGAGATGATACTGAAAGCCGAAGGACTCTATGAGCTTTCCTAGGCTGAAGGTGTAAATGGAGAACAGCACGGGTCCTGGAACTGAAGCTTGGGGGACATCGACAGATAGGGGGTGAGATGAGGAGGTTGTGGGAGAGAGGGATACCCTGAAAGTTTGGTCTTGATCTTGGGTTTTCCTGGCATGTGAGTTTTCTAATGCTGGTATAGCGATGGTGTATGTGTGTTTAGTGTAGAGTGTATTATGGCGACATATGTAAATTGTGTAGATTAAATCAGGTTGGCATATGTAAGTTGTGTAGAGTAAATCAGGTTTGCATATGTGAGTTGTGTAGAATATGTTATATTGGCATATATGAGTTGTGTAGAGTGCGTCAGTTGACATACGATATGAATTTAGTAGTCCATGAATATGTGGTGAAGTCTAAAGCAGGCTTTTATACACAGGCCAGGGTTGTCAGGGCAGGTGTCACATTGCCAAGTGGTGTCCTTCCTTACCTCCCTTCTGTAACACTCTCAGCCCCTTTTTTACAAGCTTCCTTTCTTTGTTGTTTGAATAACCTCACCTAGGAAATGTTGCACCGGTAAAACACAAACACCCTTAGATCCAAAGGTATGGGGCCTGCTCCTTCCTGACTTCCAAATACTAGAGCCTTGATCATTACCTCCTGCTACTAAAGGAAGGTGCCAATATGGCCTGCACATCACGATAGCACAACACCGTTATATAGTGACATCTGTACTATGTGCACGTCTAGCTTCTTGTACCACACCTTAGTTTTTGTCATTGCACTGTAGGGCTAGATGTCACACTAGGTACGGGTAAGTAGCAAGCGCACAGTGAAGGGGAAGGCAACACTGTGTCTAGGGAAAGAGAAGATGGTGACCTCCTGACCTAATTTACTGCTGGTCCCTGGGGTCCCTCACCACCCTAGATAGGTTCCGCACCTATGTGCCGAGCTGGATTCCTGACTCTAGATATCCCTAGTGCTGGGCCCTAAATATGGAATGAGCTCTTTGTCAACCTCATTAAAAAGGTAGAAGTTCAGCAGATCTTTCATTAATGGTACCGTAGAAAAGTATAAACCACCAACTTGTAACCTAGGCTTGAAGGAACTGAAAAATATCACCAGCACCAGTCCAAAGGAAGGGAGGGTATATAAGCACCAAGGAAATACTGATGGTCAACAGCTGGGTGGAAGTCGAGCTCCTGCTCGGTCCAAAAGGGAGAAAGATGAATTCAGCAGGAAAGCTACCTATACCAATGAATACTGACAGCAGGGACCATGGAAAGTCAGGAAGCATTCTGCGCAGACAGACGCTGTGACCTTCTATGGCCAGAAACCACATAACTGTCACACGTGACACACCCGTGACACTAGAGGACTTCATCAGAGAGATCAATTGAACCCATGTTTTTATTGTAGCCCAGGACAGAGTTTGCTTTGTGGACCTGTGTGGAAGAACCCCATACAGCAGTGACGGTGCCGCCATCACTATGGATTGTGGTCTAGAAAAGGACATCCCTCTTGTCCTTCTACTTGACCACAAGCATGTTGTTGCTACATAGGCTTTGCTCTCCTTTTCTGAGCAGCTGCCCAATTAGCGTCCTAGCCAGTCCTCTTTGATTTTTGTGCACAGTACCGCAAACTGCGGTAGCTCTGGCGGGGAGGGATTTGAACAGTGGGATGCTGGTAATAAAAGATATTTTTTTATTTACTTTTTCAGGCAATAACCATTATCCAGCAGTGGATACAGTTTCTTAAATTAAACATGATGTGTCTGACCCTGTCACATACACCACATGCCCAGATAAGGTAGTAAAATGTAAAAATTACATTTACTGGTGAATTATTTTATTATTATTGAAATCAGTGAGAAAGTGCAAAACACAGCCAAAACATCAACATAGCCGAAGGGGTGGAGGAGGCGTTGTTTTCTCTTCTTTTTTTAATTTTCTTATATACAAGTTTTTATACAGGAAATAATGTTTCCTTACATCTTATCCTGTAATATTGATTCTATATTCAGTTTCTTATGTTTTATGGTCATTCAGTAAAAGTGGCATAATACTCTGACAATATTTTTCCTAGCAACGACCTGCAAGTCAGAGAAGCATCCAGGCATCTTCCCCATGCCGTCCCTATTCCATTTGTGTGCTGTTTACATGGATTTCAGTGATTTTCTGCTCCCCCCCACCCCCCAGACTTCCTGGTAGGGTCTGCCGGAAAAATGCTTGAGTTTCCCATTAACTTCCATTATACTTCTTACTCGAGTCGAGCCCATCTGAGCATCCGATCTGTTTGATTTGAGTAACAAGCACTTGAGGATTTTAGTGCTCGCTCATCACAAGTCCTCATCCTTTTCATTACGGACATTAGCAGCAACCAAAGTGTTTATTACAGTGACAAGCAAAAGGGTAACAATGTTTTGAACTTTTGACTTTCAGGCTTCATATCTCACCATTTACTACAGATTTGAGAGTGAGACTACCTTAATTTTATAGACAATCTCACACATATACAGTCATATGAAAAAGTTTGGGCACCCCTATTAATGTTAACCTTTTTTCTTTATAACAATTTGGGTTTTTGCAACAGCTATTTCAGTTTCATATATCTAATAACTGATGGACTGAGTAATATTTCTGGATTGAAATGAGGTTTATTGTACTATCAGAAAATGTGCAATCCGCATTTATACAAAATATGACATGTGCAAAAGTATGGGCACCCTTATCAATTTCTTGATTTGAACACTCCTAACTACTTTTTACTGACTTACTAAAGAACTAAATTGGTTTTGTAACCTCATTGAGCTTTGAACTTCATAGGCAGGTGTATCCAATCATGAGAAAAGGTATTTAAGGTGGCCACTTGCAAGTTGTTCTCCTATTTGAATTTCCTATGAAGATTGCCATCATGGGCTCCTCAAAACAACTCTCAAATGATCTGAAAATAAAGATTATTCAACATAGTTGTTCAGGGAAAGGATACAAAAAGTTGTCTCAGAGATTTAAACTGTCAGTTTCCACTGTGAGGAACATAGTAAGGAAATGGAAGAACACAGGTACAGTTCTTGTTAAGCCCAGAAATGGCAGGCCAAAAAAAAAATATCAGAAAGGCAGAGAAGAAGAATGGTGAGAACAGTCAAGGACAATCCACAGACCACCTCCAAAGACCTGCAGCATCATCTTGCTGCAGATGGTGTCAATGAGCATTGGTCAACAATACAGCGCACTTTGCACAAGGAGAAGCTGTATGGGAGAGTGATGCAAAAGAAGCTATTTCTGCAAGCACGCCACAAACAGAGTCACCTGAGGTATGCAAAAGCACATTTGGACAAGCCAGTTACATTTTGGAAGAAGGTCCTGTGGACTGATGAAACAAAGATTGAGTTGTTTGGTCATACAAAAAGGCCTTAGGCGGGCTTTGCACACTACGACATCGCAGGTGCGATGTCGGTGGGGTCAAATTGAAAATGACGTACTTCCGGCATCGCATGCGACATCGTAGTGTGTAAAGGCTCAATGATACGATTAACGAGCGCAAAAGCGTCGTAATCGTATCATCGGTGTAGCGTCGGCGTAATCCATGATTACGCTGACGCGACAGTCCGATGTTGTTCCTCGCTGCTGTGGCAGCACACATCGCTGTGTGTGAAGCCGCAGGAGCGAGGAACATCTCCTACCGGCGTCACTGCGGCTTCCATAGGATATGCGGAAGGAAGGAGATGGGCGGGATGTTTACATCCCACTCATCTCCGCCCCTCCGCTCTGATTGGCCGCCTGGCGTGTGACGTCGCTATGACGCCGCACGACCCGCCCCCTTAACAAGGAGGCGGGTCGCCGGCCAGAGCGACGGTCGCAGGACAGGTGAGTCCATGTGAAGCTGCCGTAGCGATAATGTTCGCTACGGCAGCTATCACAAGGAAATCGCAGCTGCGACGGGGGCGGGGACTATCGCGCTCGGCATCGCAGCATCGGCCTGTGATGTCGCAGCGTGCAAAGTACCCCTTATGCATGGAGGCAAAAAAACACGGCATTCCAAGAAAAGCACTTGCTACCCACAGTAAAATTTGGTGGAGGTTCCATCATGCTTTGGGGCTGTGTGGTCAATGCCGGCACCGGGAATCTTGTTAAAGTTGAGGGTCGCATCGATTCAACTCAGTATCAGCAGATTCTTGACAATAATGTGCAAGAATCAGTGACAAAGTTGAAGTTACGCAGGGGATGGATATTTTAGAAAGACAAAGATCCAAAACACCGCTCTAAATCTACTCAGGCATTCATGAGAGGAAAAATTACAATGTTCTGGAATGGCCATCCCAGTCCTCAGACCTGAATATCATTGAAAATCTGTGGGATGATTTGAAGCTCAACGACCATCAAACTTAACTGAACTGGAATTGTTTTGTTAACAGGAATGGTCAAATATACCTTCATCCATGATCCAGGAACTCATTAAAAGCTACAGGAAGCGACGAGAGGCTGTTATTTTTGCAAAAGGAGGATCTACAAAATATTAAATGTCACTTTTATGTTGAGGTGCCCATACTTTTGCACCGGTCAAATTTTGTTTAAATGCTGATTGCACATTTTCTGTTAGTACAATAAACCTCATTTCAATTCAGAAATATTACTCAGTCCATCAGTTATTAGATATATCAAACTGAAATAGCTGTTGCAAAAACCCAAATTGTTATAAAGAAAAAAGGTTAACATTAATAGGAGTGCCCAAACTTTTTCATATGACTGTATTTGACTTGCAACTATTTAGCATATAATTAGTTATACAGATTTTTGTCATGTCACTGCAGTGTTACTATTTTGCTCCTTAAAAGCTAAATTTTAATTTTAATTATTTTGTTAGTATTTTATAAATCCACCTTTAGCATTCAACACTGCCTTAATCTTTCTGGGCATGCTCTCAATCAGAATCAAGGATGTCTCGACCAAAATCTGATCCCAGGTCTATTCTATACCTTCCTAATGTTGGTGCATACTGGTCGATTCACTTGGGTATATATACAGCTTTACTTCAACTCCACCCACAAGTATTTAATTGGGTTGAAGTCCGGGGACTGTGGGGACCAATCTGGCACCTCTACTTCATTGTCATTGAACCATTTCTTCGGCAAACTCAATGTTTGCTACAGCTGGTTTTCCTACTGAAAAACTATGTTGTCCTTTTTATACCTATAGTAGTCAAGTGTATGAAGTGTAACTCATCTTGTAGGATACTCACATATACAAGGGCATCTCAATAATTTATAATAGCCAGCTCATATGCTTCGTAGAAGTGAGATCACAGATGTCCATGCAAGCATTGTGCGACACACTTTACACAAGACTGGAATGGTGGCCTGAAAAATGGTGAAGAAGCCTCAACTTCAATATCATCGTAAAAAGCGTTGGCTCAAGTTTGCAAAAAGGTACAATACCACTGGTCAACAACAAAATTGCATTTGGTTTGTAATATACCGAATCATATGTATTTTTGCCTCCAGATTCCAAATATACCGTCAGAAATGGTGTATCACATAAGATTTTGTAGATATTGTGGATATTGCAGATTTTTGAAATGTATTTTTTATACTTGCTTTGTCACCACAATCCCTCTTTTGTTTTTTTTTTTTTAAATAATTGAATCACCGACTAAGCATGTGATAGTATTCATTTTGGTGTAATATCCAGTGTAAAAAGCTATAAACAGTCACCAGAGGGCAGGCATCCTATATGATTGATATTGTGTAATGTCATTTAGCGGGTTTCCTTGGTATTACTCAATGAAATGGTATTGCGCAATGATGTGTAAAGCTTGGGAATGAGTGAAATGTCTGAACGGTATATAAATGTGCAATCATAGAGTTCTGGTGTATTTCTTAGCGTTGGTGAGACCCTTTTAACATTATTGTCTTATTTAACTACAGCAAAATAGCAAAATGGCAAGTGCTCAACGTCGTTGTAAACCATCCTGATAAATTCTGCTTTGTGTGTGGAAAGTTTACAACAAAAGTAAACAAAAACAAAATTGTGAAATATAAAGATCATGAATGGCAGATTAGCTGTGATTTAAAAGTTGTTGCTCTGCTTTTAGGTTTACAGGTTGGTTTTACTAAATTGTGCTGCTTTTTTTGTCTGTGGGACAGCCGAAACACCAAAAACCACTACACAGTCAAGTAATGGCCTGTGAGGAAATTGTACATTCCTGGAAAAAGAAAAGTCAAATATATCCCACTGGTTGATCTAAGCAAAATAATTCTGCAGCCTCTACATATAAAGCTGTGGTTGATCAAAAACTTTGTAAGGCCTGAAACACACATCCGTTAAAAACACGCACGTGCCGCGAGACACGTATTTTCCCAGCGTGTTGCGTGAGGTAAGTACGTGTCTCGGGTACGTGCGGTCCACGTGTGTTCTCCGTGTGCTATCCACGATAGCACACGGAGAACAGGTAATTTACATACTCACGTGTTCCGCGCTGTTGTCCAAGGTCCTGATCTTCGGCTCCAGCCCCGCCCACTCCCCGCTGACGATGCTTCCGGCCGAGCGGAGGGGAGGAGATCAGCGCCCGGGACAGCACACCCACCTCCTTTACATGCTCATAACGAGCGGCGGCCGGCAGGAACAGTTTGCAGCGGTAGAATCTGCGGGGCTGGTGGAGGCGAGTATTTGGTTTTTTTTATTTTAAAATTAATGACACGTGTTTTCCGGCGCGTGTCACACGGAACCGCATCCACACTACATCCGTGTGGTACGGGTGCGGGACGTGTGACACCCGTGCTGTCGGAGAATACGTGGACATGTCAGCGTGCAAAAATCACGGACACACGTAAGTACGGAACGGACACACGTTCCATTCCAAAATACTTACGTGTGTCCATACAATAGTGAAAACATAGGTCCACGTGTCTCCGTGCCGCTGGTACGTGAAAAAACTGCCAAACAGGTACCGGCGGCACGGATGTGTGTCAGAGGCCTAAAAGCTCTTGATAAAGAGGGTCAGGCTTTCAATTATTTGGTTGCTAGGTTTCCAAAATTGAGTGCAGCTAAGGCTGCTTTCACACATCAGGTTTTTGCAATCAGGCACAATCCGGTTTGTGCCTCATGCAACGGATGCATCTCTGATTGTGCAAAAACTGATGTGACGGATCCAGTAAAAAACAAATCCGTTTTTTGTTTTTTTTTTTAAAGGCTGAGAGAGAGAGAGAGAGAAAGATCCCATCATTACCGCACCTACACTGGCACTCCCGCACGCACCATCACCGCACCTTCACCAGCACTCCCGCACGCACCATCACCGCACATGCACCAGCACGCACCATCATCGCACATACACCGGCACTCCCGCACTCACCATCACCGCACATACACCGGCACTCCTGCACGCATCATCCTCGCACATACACCGGCACTCCCGCACCCATCAGCACTGCACATACACCGGCATTCCCGCACGC
Organism: Anomaloglossus baeobatrachus; assembly: GCF_048569485.1. Classification (NCBI taxonomy): domain Eukaryota; kingdom Metazoa; phylum Chordata; class Amphibia; order Anura; family Aromobatidae; genus Anomaloglossus; species Anomaloglossus baeobatrachus. The sequence continues at coordinate 88,493,662 of NC_134361.1, forward strand.
GCCATCACCGCACACACCCCGGCATTACCTCAGTAACGTCCCCACTGACAGCACGACTCCCTTCAGTTGCGGCGTGGAGCTGATAGAGAGCGGCGGTGTTCTACTGCCACTACTGTCAGCTTCATGTAGCAGAGCTGAGAGCGTCGCGGGACCTCTGTGGATTACGTCGGACCTGGAGGGGTATTTGTGGATTTTAATAAAATGGTTAAAGAGGATGGTTTTTTGTCTTTTATTCCAAATAAAATATTTTTTCGGATGTATGTGTTTATTTACTTTCACTTACAGGTTAATCATTAGACGCCTCATAGACGCCTGCCATGATTAACCCCTTACTACCCCGATTGCCACCGCACCAGGGCAATTCGGGATGAGCCGGGTACAGTCCCGGGACTGTCACATCTAATGGATGCGGCAATTCTGGGCGGCTACTGGCTGATATTGTTAAGCTGGGGGGCTCCCCATAACGTGAAGCTCCCCATCCTGAGAATACCAGCCTTCAGCCGTGTGGCTTTACCCTGGCTGGTATCAAAATTGGGAGGGACCGCACGCCGTTTTTTTTTAATTATTTATTTATTTTACTGCAAGATATAGGCCTGCCCACCGGCAGCTGTGATTGGTAGCAGTGAGACAGCTGTCACTCAGCGTGGGGGCGTGTCTGACTGCAACCAATCATAGGCGCCGGTGGGCGGGGAAAGCAGGGAATATGAGATTGAATAATGGGCGGCCGGCTTTTTCAAATCAGGAGAAGCCGCCGTAGCTTTGTGACAGCCGTGCAGCACCGCGACGGTGATTGGTGAGTGGGTGAGAGTGAGTGAGTCAGTGTGAGTGAGAGAGAGTGAGTGAGTCAGTGTGAGTGAGAGTGAGTGAGTCAGTGTGACAGCCGTGCAGCGAGGCGCCCATGATCGGTGAGTGAGTGAGTCAGTGTGTGTGAGAGAGAGAATGATTTTCTGACAAGCAATGAATTAGATCACTTCTGGGCATGCTCAGAAGTAAAAACCGAATCCGGTACATGCTTCCGGCATTTGATGCATGCCACCGGATTCGGCGTGCATAGACTTTCATTATGCACCATGCCGCACAGCGCCGCACCCGGCGCAATGCGGTTTTTTCGCCGCACAAAAAAATGTGCCAGGCAACATTCCATCCGGCCGCCGCATGTGCTAAATATGCTGCATGCGGCAAAAACCGGATGGAACGCAAGGCCATGCGGCACAATACGATATGTGAAAGCAGCCTTAGTGACGAACAAGGTGCGCGTTTTCACCAGGACATTCTTACCATGGAGAAACACTACCAAGGACGCTGGAATTTTGCAATGATGGACGACTACTCCTGGATGTTGTGTAGGTAGACAGATGAGACTACATACAAAAGGAAAGCCTCATCAGCCCATTTTGCCCAAACAACATGACATTAGAATTTGAATTTTGATAGCAATTAAGCTGAAAGTGTATAATTTGAATGCTATTGCTATTATTCTGACTTTTAGTCATCATTACGACTTTATGACATTAAAAGTGTAGCTTTTAAGTAGGCCTATTAGTTTCTTATCGTCTTTCTTAAAATGATGTGTATCTGTTAAATGTGACGTGATAAAAAGAATCCGACTTTTCCACGGAAATCAGCACCCCAAAATTAGTTGAAACCACCCATTTTCAAACCAGATTCAGAAAAAAAATTTTTGGTTGACCAGGGTAATTTGGTAAATAGTTGCAAGTCAAATTTAGGTATGAGATAGCCAAGATGATTGTCTATAAAATGATGGTAGTCTCACGTTCAAAGCTGTAGTGGATGGTGATATGGAGCCTGATAGGCGCAAAACATTTTACCCTCTTGCTTGTCACTGTATTTTGCTTTTAAGTAACTGGGACATACAGTATCTTTATAATGCACACCACAGCTACACACCAGTTAACATAGGAGATAGGAGTATGAATATTCTGCAGAAGTGATCAACTGCAGGTATTCTCTGCAGGAAACACATCTGGATAGCTCAGCATAATACATTGCTGTTCTTGCTGTAAATATAATGGAAACCTGTAGCTGCTAAATTGAGGAATAAAAAGGAAACAATGGAAATAGTATTTAATTATTTCTCTCTTCCATATAAGTTTTAGAACAAAGCAATTTTAAATTCCAGTGTCCCACTTATGTGTTTTAGGGGAGTTACTCTTTACAGTGATAAGGATGCAGAGCTAGAAGTTTTACTAGGGTCCTTTATCTTGAGGGGACCTAGTAGGCTCCCATTCAGTATAAGAAGGAGGAGAGAAGTGGTTAATGCCGCGCAATCCACCAGAAAGAGATGTGGAAATGTTGATTAATTCATATATCTTTTATTCCATAGGTCTACGCGTTTCGATGTATGAAACCTCTTCCTCAGGACCAGAATATCAATGTTGATATTCTGGTCCTGAGGAAGAGGTTTCATACCTCAAAACTCGTAGACCTATGGAATAAAAGACTTATTAATCAATCAACATTTCCACATCTCTTTCTGGCGGATTGTGCGGCATTAACCCCTTCTCTCCTCCTGCTTTGAAGACATGTCCACGCGGGGCCACAGCAGCCGCCATTATCTCATGCTATCTGTGGTGGTTGTGACCCTTCACAACCTCATCTGGTGAGTGTATAATATTATAATTATAATATTACTCATTTATTTATCTGGTAAGACCCTATCAGCGCTTCTGTTTTCTAGCTGTATTCAGTATAAGAAGACACTGTCACACGGTGTTTGGCACTAAATTCACTGAGTGTCATGGCAGCATTTGACACTGTTCACACTGCAGAATCTGACACTCCACACTCTGCCTTCTCTGATACTTCTGAGTTGCACAGACAGGCTCTGGCATTGACCAGCTGTGTGCTTATTAGTAATCGGGCTTGCAGGAGTTAATCTCTGCTAGCCTGCTGGTTACCTCTTGGATCACATGTTGTGCGAGACCTATCACAGTTAACCTTTTTAAGATGGTGGGGCCTGCCTTCCCATGCCAACTATCGCTGGTGCTGTTGTGTTTCAGTTGCTGGTAATTTTTTGCATGCTGCTTGGTGTGCTGTGGAAATCCTCTCATTGTCTGGTTATTTCCTCCCTGTTCTTTATTTCTTCCTTATCACACATTGTCTTATATCTGTGTGTGCTAGTGTTACGGTTGCTGCGAGCACTGGAGACTATGTCCAGATTTCTTGCTACTGCACATGTGCGAGCGCTGGAGACTAAGTCCAGATTTCTTGCTACTGCACATGTGCGAGCGCTGGAGACTAAGTCCAGATTTCGTGCTACTGCACATGTGCGAGCGCTGGAGACTAAGTCCAGATTTCGCGCTACTGCACATGTGCGAGCGCTGGAGACTAAGTCCAGATTTCTTGCTACTGCACATGTGCGAGCGCCGGAGACTAAGTCCAATCTTGGAGCCATTGCACATGTGTGGGTGACATCATCGCTGACACGAGGTCACATGTCTCTGACACCTTCTATGCCGATTGGTCGCTGGTCATGTGCTTGTGACGTCTTGCTCGGTGATAGGCCAGCATGACGTCACTCCTGTCGTTCTGGCAGCGGATTGGCTCTGGTGTCCTCCATCTTGGATGAGGCACAGAGTCTATATAAGACCCTGACACACGCCGCATGGTGCTCAGTCCTCTTGGTTCATGCATATGAGTAGACGCTCTGTGCGCGTTCCTCTAGGCATTCCTCTGTCTATGCTAGGTGAGCGCTACCGGCAGGGTAGCGTTCTTATACCTTACAGCTTCGGCTGCTGTCCGTATCCTTACCTCTTAGGGGAGCGGACATAGGCAGGTGCCTGAGGCACATGGTCTGGCTGGGCCTTGTGATTCTACTCGTAGGTGGACGTTGCCGCTAGGGTAACGTTCCTTATACTGCGTCTGGCAGTTGTTCGTATCCTCGCACACTAGGGGAGCGAACAGAGGTAGGAGCTTTGTGCGGCTTACGCTGCTGTTCGTCTCTTTTGCACCACTAGAAGAGCGGACCTAGGCAGGTGCCATATCTAGTGGTTCGTGTCCTCGCACACTAGTGGAGCGAACGCAGGTAGGAGCTTTGTGCGGCTTACGCTGCTGTTCGTCTCTTTTGCACCACTAGAAGAGCGGACCTAGGTAGGTGCCATTTCGCACACATTGCCTTTGTCTCTGTGATTGTTAACAGAGATCATTCCACACACCCTCCAAGTAAGGGAGGAATTGCTTTACTTACTTATTATATCCTTCTGTGAGTTAACAGAGGTATTGCACTCTGCCATAGTCTGCAGCAAAGTCTTTGCACGGTGGACCCTGACTGTCTGATACTCCTTTCGGTTATTATCAGACAGCCCCCCGTAACATTAGGACTGAGCCAAGGGTCTGGCAGTTATGGCAGAATATCAGCAGTTACACCGTTACATACAAGTACTTGAGTCACGGCTCAAGAGTATAGAGGATAAACCTCAGACCATGGTGACATCTGCACATGATCCTCGACTTGCTCTGCCAAACAGATATTCTGGCGATGCCAGATCATGTCGTGGTTTCATTAGTCAGTGTCAGATACACCTAGAGGTCAACTCTTCTCGCTTCTCTACGGAGAGGTCCAGAGTAGGCTTTATCATCTCATTACTTCAGGACAAAGCCTTAGAATGGGCGACTCCCCTATGGGAGCGCTCTGATGTGGTTACTCTGAGACATCAAGACTTTCTTGATGCTCTTAAGGCGGTATTCATGGGTCCGCAGGTTACCCATGATGCGGCCCTGAGACTGTTAGATCTATCTCAGGGTTCGTTATCCACTAGTTCTTATGCCATTGCTTTTAGAACTCTGGTGGCAGAACTAGATTGGCCAGAGAAGGTGTTGATTCCTATCTTCTGGAGAGGGTTGGCAGGCTATGTCAAGGATGCCCTTGCTACTCGTGAGGTCCCTGCTTCTCTGGAGGACTTGATCACAGTTGCAACGAGGATCGATGTACGCCATAAGGAACGTAGACTCGAGGTCTCTTCCTCACGCCCTAAGCATCGGGCTATTCCAGTTGTTGAGGGTCCACTACCATCTTCCTCAGCATCTGAAACATCTCCCACTCCTATGGAGTTAGGTCATACGTTCTCCAGACTACGCAAGTCTGGTCCTCCTATATGTTACGTATGTCGTCAGGCTGGGCACTATGCCAACAAGTGTCCTAGTCGTCAGGGAAACTCCCTGGCCTAGTAACCATTAGAGGGGGGTTACTAGAGACGTCTTCTGCACCCTCTAAGTGTTGTATCCCAGGTCAGCTCTCGTTATCTGAGAATACATGGCCTATTATGGCTTTTGTGGATTCCGGAGCTGACGGGATTTTTGTGTCCTCAGGATTTGTAAAGGGACACAATATTCCCTCTATCATGTTAGAGGCGCCTATTCCTGTCCGTGTTGTTAATGGAACTATGTTGTCTGACTCCATTACATTGAGGACAGTTCCCTTGCGCCTTTCCCTGTCTCAGGGTCACATAGAGGAGATTTCTTTTCTTGTTTTGCCTGAGGGTATAGACGACGTCCTTCTGGGTCTTCCATGGCTTCGGACTCATGCTCCTCACATTGACTGGGAGTCTGACAGCATTATTAGTTGGGGTTCGAAATGTCAGTCCCGATGTCTTCCCTTACCACCTAAGGTCGTTGCGGTTGCATCAACTGATCTCTCTCCCATACCTACACCCTATTTGGATTTCGCTGACGTGTTCTCCAAACAGGGTGCTGAGGTTCTTCCACCCCATAGGCCGTATGACTGTGCCATAGACCTTATCCCAGGTTCGGTTCCACCTAAAGGCAGGGTTTACCCCCTGTCGATACCTGAGTCGGAGGCCATGTCGACCTATATAAGAGAAAGTTTAGAGAAGGGGTTCATTCGTAAGTCTGTCTCTCCCGCGGGAGCTGGGTTTTTCTTTGTTCGGAAGAAAGAGGGTGATTTGCGTCCCTGCATAGATTACAGGGGTCTCAACGCAATCACAATAAAGAACAAATACCCATTACCTTTAATTTCGGAGCTCTTTGACAGACTGAGAGGAGCTCAAGTTTTTACGAAGTTGGATCTGCGGGGTGCGTATAACTTGGTACGAATTCGAAAGGGTGACGAATGGAAGACCGCTTTTAACACCCGAGACGGTCACTATGAATACCTCGTCATGCCTTTTGGGTTATGTAATGCACCCGCAGTATTTCAGGACTTCGTAAACGATGTGTTCAGGGATTTACTGTTATCCTCAGTAGTGGTGTATCTGGACGACATCCTGATTTTTTCTCCTGATCTGGAGACTCATCGTCAGGATGTCGTTCGTGTCCTTTCCCGTTTAAGGGAGCACTCATTGTTGGCTAAACTCGAGAAATGTGTATTCGAGCAGTCCTCATTGCCTTTTTTGGGTTACATTATCTCACAAGAGGGTCTGGCTATGGATCCTGCGAAGCTCTCTGCTGTCCTGCAATGGTCCGAACCTCATTCCTTGAAGGCGGTGCAACGCTTCTTAGGATTCATAAATTATTACAGGCAGTTCATACCCCATTTTTCTACTTTGGTGGCCCCTTTGGTGGCCTTGACTAAGAAAGGTGCTAATCCCAAAGCCTGGTCTACTGAGACATCTCAGGCTTTTGAGGCAGTAAAAAGACACTTTTCAACTGCTCCCGTTCTTCAAAGACCCGATGAGAATAAGCCCTTCCTCTTAGAGGTTGATGCCTCTTCAGTGGGTGCTGGTGCGGTCTTGTATCAAAAGAACGGTGCAGGTAGAAAAAGGCCGTGTTTCTTCTTTGCTAAAACCTTTTCACCGGCAGAGAGAAACTATACCATTGGGGATAGGGAACTGCTCGCCTTGAGATTAGCCTTGGAGGAGTGGCGTCACTTGCTGGAAGGAGCGAAACATCCTTTCCAGGTCTATACAGACCATAAGAATCTGACGTACTTACAAACCGCTCAGCGTCTGAATCCTCGCCAAGCCCGCTGGTCCTTGTTTTTCTCCCGCTTTCACTTCTCCATCAACTATCTGTCTGGGAGTAAGAATAACAAGGCAGACGCCCTGTCTCGCTCTATGCTTTCTACCCAGGAAGAGATTGACGAACCTCGTCTTATCCTTCCCTCCAGGGTTTTTCATACGCTCTCCCCTGTGACGTTAGACCAAATCCCACCGGGCAAGACCTTTGTTCCGCCTGATCGACAGAATGATATACTGTCATGGGCCCACACCTCAAAGGTGGGTGGGCATTTTGGTATTAGGCGGACACGAGAGTTACTGGAGAGGTGGTATTGGTGGCCACACTTAGCCAGCCACGTCAAGAGATATGTCGGTTCCTGCTACTCGTGTGCTCGCAACCGTCCATTACGGCAGAGACCGGCTGGGCTCTTGCATCCTTTACCAGTGCCAGATAGACCATGGGAGGTGGTAGGCATGGACTTTGTGGGTGATCTTCCATGTTCACAGGGACATAGATTTGTGTGGGTCATTACGGACCATTTCTCCCGGATGGTTCATCTCGTACCGTTATCGAGAATCCCATCTTCCAGGGTACTAGCCAAACTATTCCTCAAGCATGTCTTTAGGCTTCACGGGATGCCAGATCGTATCATTTGTGATAGAGGCCCGCAATTTACTTCCCGTTTCTGGCGAGATCTTTGTAGCCTTCTGCAAATTGAGTTGAATCTCTCTTCGGCATACCATCCGGAGACTAATGGTTTGGTTGAACGTACCAATCAATCTATGATTATATACCTTCGACACTTTGTTGCTGAGAACCACGATAACTGGTCCTCCCTCCTACCCTGGGCAGAATTTGCCCTTAACAATTCGCTGGCTGAGGCCACTGGGCAGACACCGTTCGTACTCAATAATGGGCAACACCCTAGGGTACCGGTACCGTTTCCCGCTGCTGCACCTCCTCCTCTTGTGGACGACTGGGCAACTAATGCCAGAGAGGTTTGGGATCGGACTCAAGAGTCGATCCAAGCAGCTAAGGACCGTATGAAGACGGTGTCCGATAGGTTTCGTCGCCCGGCTCCTGTCTTTTCTCCAGGGGACTTTGTGTGGCTCTCTGCAAAACACGTGAGACTTAGAGTGAGCTCTGTCAAATTTGCTCCTCGCTTCCTGGGTCCTTATGAGGTTCTTCGACAGGTAAATCCTGTAGTCTATCAATTGAAGTTACCTGTCCATCTTAGGATTCATGACAAATTCCATGTCTCACTGCTAAAGCCGGCTATTTTACCTCACGCTCGTGAAGTGCACTCTCCTGCCTCTGATTCCTCTCGCTCTAGCTATGAGGTACGAGCCATAGTTGGTTCTAAGATGGTTAGAGGGCGCAGGTTCTTCTTGATAGATTGGGAGGGCTATGGCCCGGAACATCGCTCTTGGGAGCCTGAGGAGGCTGTCCATGCTCCCGACTTAGTTGCCGATTACCTGCGTCGCCGGGAGGGGGGCCCTTGAGGGGGAGGTACTGTTACGGTTGCTGCGAGCACTGGAGACTATGTCCAGATTTCTTGCTACTGCACATGTGCGAGCGCTGGAGACTAAGTCCAGATTTCTTGCTACTGCACATGTGCGAGCGCTGGAGACTAAGTCCAGATTTCTTGCTACTGCACATGTGCGAGCGCCGGAGACTAAGTCCAATCTTGGAGCCATTGCACATGTGTGGGTGACATCATCGCTGACACGAGGTCACATGTCTCTGACACCTTCTATGCCGATTGGTCGCTGGTCATGTGCTTGTGACGTCTTGCTCGGTGATAGGCCAGCATGACGTCACTCCTGTCGTTCTGGCAGCGGATTGGCTCTGGTGTCCTCCATCTTGGATGAGGCACAGAGTCTATATAAGACCCTGACACACGCCGCATGGTGCTCAGTCCTCTTGGTTCATGCATATGAGTAGACGCTCTGTGCGCGTTCCTCTAGGCATTCCTCTGTCTATGCTAGGTGAGCGCTACCGGCAGGGTAGCGTTCTTATACCTTACAGCTTCGGCTGCTGTCCGTATCCTTACCTCTTAGGGGAGCGGACATAGGCAGGTGCCTGAGGCACATGGTCTGGCTGGGCCTTGTGATTCTACTCGTAGGTGGACGTTGCCGCTAGGGTAACGTTCCTTATACTGCGTCTGGCAGTTGTTCGTATCCTCGCACACTAGGGGAGCGAACAGAGGTAGGAGCTTTGTGCGGCTTACGCTGCTGTTCGTCTCTTTTGCACCACTAGAAGAGCGGACCTAGGCAGGTGCCATATCTAGTGGTTCGTGTCCTCGCACACTAGTGGAGCGAACGCAGGTAGGAGCTTTGTGCGGCTTACGCTGCTGTTCGTCTCTTTTGCACCACTAGAAGAGCGGACCTAGGTAGGTGCCATTTCGCACACATTGCCTTTGTCTCTGTGATTGTTAACAGAGATCATTCCACACACCCTCCAAGTAAGGGAGGAATTGCTTTACTTACTTATTATATCCTTCTGTGAGTTAACAGAGGTATTGCACTCTGCCATAGTCTGCAGCAAAGTCTTTGCACGGTGGACCCTGACTGTCTGATACTCCTTTCGGTTATTATCAGACAGCCCCCCGTAACAGCTAGCTGCGTGATAGGGTTTTTGGTTTCCCTGTTTGTCTATATTTGTGAGTTCAATCACTCCTGTCCTGGTCCTCCTTTGGAGGGGAGAAGAGGAGAGAGCATAATAGATCAGGGCTGCCCAGGAGCAGGGCAAGAAAGGTGGCCCAGACATCTTCACCATTAGAAGCATCTCTGGGACTAGGGACAGCAAGGGCCCTCTAGCATGAGGGCCAGTCTAGGAGCCCTGGTCCCCTGTTATCTCCTCACACCTTGTGACAGTCACTTGGGGTACATGTAATGGGGTCCAGTTACAGATTTTACATTGGGTATCAGGGTCTTCAGGTTACCCCTTTGTCACTAGACATCAGCTTATATGTGGGGTACAAAAAAACCCTGTACTGGAAGTCCAGTAGTAATCTGTGTAGCAAACAATGAATAATGAAAGAACGTCGTAATACTCTGGCCAAGTTCAGACATCTGTGAAAAGTCAGCCTATGAGGCTGTTGAGTTTGGGTCAGGAGCCCTGCGGCTGGCCTGGACATCCCTTTTATACTCGGACGTCTGAATTCATCCGGACTCTTCAGAAAAAGGTTCTTCAGGAGATGTGTATTATAATGAATAATGTAGCCTCTGTTAAAAATGATAAAGGATATTAGGAGACACCTTGGGCTTTGTGCATTTGTGCACTTAAATGAATAGAAATACAGATGAGCACTTATTATCTCATATATCATAAATACGAGGGTGTGAAATATCTGCTTTATACATAAAGATATACAATCGCTGAGCACAGTGACATCAGCTCCATCTTGTGAGTTGATGCTTTTGCAGAGCTTTTGGCTGGGAGAGATTGAACTATATGTGGTTTATTTTATATATCTAATGTATACTTCCATTATTTCTATTTGATCTTTGAATAAAATACAAAAAAGATGCCAGCAGAGAGCTTAGTGTTTTGATACTCCATCATCTCAGCCCCGGGAAAGTAGGCCATTAATTCACACGACCCGAGAAATTTGATTGTGGACAATGAATCGTGGGTGATCCGACCAGAAAATAAAGGTAAGTGAAATATTTGGAAAAGGAAGACATTGGAGCCGATTCATCAATGCTTTTATGCCACAAAAATTAATTTGACTGGAGTAACATTTCTGGCGCCGCACGAGGAGGTACACGTACAGTTGTATACCTGAGGAGGCTGACGATGCTCAGCCGAAAAACGTTGTATTTTAACCTTCATTGGCTTTTACCGACTATCGGTTGTATCGAATTTTTAATAAATACTATATTGATAATTCTGAATTAATTCCTGGGAGAGTCTTACATCCAGATACCTCATCCAACATTACAGCTTGGTCTGTGGAAGTCCACTGGATCAGATCTCCAAATGCACCAGAGAAGCAGCACTTCCAAGGATGAAATGTGAGCATTGCTCCAACACTTTATTTACCCACTGTGAAGGTGAATGTGATCACACACTCGCCCCTATCTTTTTACAAAACTCTCTTCACTCAGATAGTTCCATTTTTTTTATCTATTGTAGCGCATCCAGTCTTTATTAAGAATTTCCCAGAACAACAGGAGAGAGCAGCAGAGATGTTGACCAACAAGCAATTGGATTTGCAGCCAACAACTTTGAGTTTGGATTGTAACCTCTAAAGCAAATCCCGCAGAGTCATAGACTTAAAGCCGCTTTACACGCAACGACATCGCTAATGCGATGACGTTGGGGGTCACAGAATTCGTGACGCACATCCAGCCTCGTTAGCAACGTCGTTGCTAATGACACATACGAACGACCGCTAACGAGCAAAAATACTCACCTTATCGTTGCTCATTGACACGCTGTCCAGTTCCCAAATATCGTTGCTGCTACAGGTAGGATGTTGTTCGTCGTTCCTGCGGCAGTACACATCGGTACGTGTGACACCGCAGGAACGAGGAACCTCACCTTACCTGCGGCCGCCGGCAATGAGGAAGGAAGGAGGTGGGCGGGATGTTACATCCCGCTCATCTTTGCCCGTCCGCTTCTATTGGGCGGCCGCTTAGTGACGTCACTGTGACGCCGAATTAACTGCCCCCTTAGAAAAGCGGTTCGCCAGTCACAGCAACGTCGCTAGGCAGGTAAGTAAGTGTGACGGGTCCGAGCGATGTTGTGCGCCACGGGCAGGAGGGAGGATCTAATTTTAGGCAGAAAATCAGTAGAGAGCCTCAGGGATGATGGCCAGAAAGCAAGTGGATCTACAGTCACCACAACTGAATTCTAATTTTGACCTCCAAATCCAATCTCAGCCGCAGACCCAGGGAAGTTCCAGCTGCAAGCAGAACTGCAGGAGACAGCCATAGGGATGCAAGTGAACCTGCTACCACCACAATTTTATTTGCATTCCGACAACCAAATCCCGTACCAAACCAAACGCAGATTTAATGAGTTTCCAGCTGCAAGCAGATTTTCTGCATATCCACCTTGTAAACTGTATACTCACCTTCATTAAGCTGCAGGAAATGGGTATGATGACACTACCAATGTCACAGGTGCTTCCACAGCCACCTGCAGAAAATACACTGCAGGAAAGATGGCAACTTCAGTTCAGATCAGTAGTAAAACTTTGCCAACTGAAATTCTCCCAACAATAAATATAATATCTCAGGTGGAAACTCAGTCATATGTAATCTGACAGAATATGAGATTGGGGAGCAGGTCACAGAGCTCCCGTGCAGCCACAACGTCCATCAGGGTTGCATCTTGACCTGGCTCCACTCCAACCTAAACAACTGCTTCCAATGCATCACCAAAATAACATTTTAAATCTTCAGAAAGGATGTGGAAATCATGATACTATTGCTAACCTGTCCCAACCAGCGCCAGGCCCTGCTCCAATCTCCTATCGCTGCCTCTCTGTTGTTGTCCACATTTTTAAAGTAACCCGGCAAGCCCCTTTGACATCATCACCAGAAGCCTTTTAAGGCCAACTGAGTATTCAGCAGCTTTAGTTACCCTGTGTATGTCAGCAGTTTTGTTTGACGATCTATATTCTTCAGCTCCTCAATTATCTTCTCGGTGAACCTCTACTTGCGTGTCATCTAACTGCACTTACCTTCTGGCTCAGATCTCACTTTAACCATTTCTTTTCTGTAAGAATAAGTCAGGTTAACAATATGCAGGGGGTCCACAGCTCGATCCTCCCTGCTCCATCTGTCATTCTTGCCTCCTCCGTTGTTCCTCGCTCCAGCAGCAGCACACATCGCTGTGTGTGAAGCCGCAGGAGCGAGGAACATCTCCTACCGGCGTCACCACGGCTCCCGTAGGATATGCGGAAGGGAGAAGGTGGGCGGGATGTTTACATCCCGCTCATCTCCGCCCCTCCACTCCTATTGGCCGCCTGCCGTGTGACGTCGCAGTGACGCAGCACGGCCCGCCCCCTTGTCAATTGTTTTTGCCATTTGGGTTTTGCACTGCAAAGCTGAGTTTTTGACCAAAGTTCTGCAACAAAAAGGCTGCAGTTTGAACTGCATAGTGCAGACAAGAAACCCAAATTCCCATAGACTTTACTTGAAAAGCTGAACACAACCATTTTGGCATTAAACGCTGCAGTTGAAAAAGCAGCAAAAAAGCAGGTAAAAAGCAACGTGCGGACATAGCCTTACTCATCTCAACCTATGGATATGTCTCTGCCATAGACTGTCAGACAGCTGACCGCTCGACCGCCGGCATGTGACGGGTCTCAGCTGAGCACTCGGCCGCCGGCGTGTCAGGGCATTCAGCTGGGCACTCGGCCGGTACTCTAAAGAAGAAAAAAAAAAAAAGTAAACGGAAAGCGTTATTTTTTTATATCTTACTTTCGGGGTACGTCTTACATTAGTCGACCCCCCCAAATCCCCCACTACGTCTTACTATCGGGGGTGTCTTACTATTGGGGAAACACGGTAGTACAACTACATTATTTTGTATACTAGAAAATAATCAATTTATCTTTCTTCTGATAGCATGCAACTCTGCCATTAACCATTTGATTGTTGTAAGACCTGGATTGACTATATATCACCTGTTTTTGTTTATACCCACACTCCTGGATCTGTGTCTTCTGGTGTTACTGCTTCACTTGTCTTCCTGCCAACCACCATACTCTGCTGTCCTAATCCTCATTGTTCCATGTGTCGTTTGGCAAGCCCATTTTCATCATGATCCACAGATACCTCATCTACTTCATACAGACATTGATCCCATCATGTGCAGTGATCTTGATAACAGCTGCACGCTTGCATGCTGCCGTATAGTCCAGCCAATATTATAATATTTCTAATAAATTAATGCCATTCACCATCTCCAAGTCTGGTTGTAACTTTTTACTGTATATAGCTTTATTACATAATGTTGGGAGAATATTAATAAAAAAGGCAGACATGAAGGTTTAGTGGGTATAGAATTAGCAGTCATGCCAGGCCCTAGAGCTTGAGTGAGCATAAGGCCGGGGACACACCAGGAACTACTGCGATCCTCGCATGACACTCGGCTCACGCTGGCAGCACAGCGGGAGCCGAGTGTCATGCGAGTGTCACTGCGACTGAGGTCCGATAATGCAATCGGACCACAGCTGCGGCGAGCGGGCCGCCTCTGAGGAGGGGGGGGGCCACCTCTGATGGGAGGGAGGGATTTATCTCCCTCTCTCCTCCGTAGCCGGCTATTGCCATTCTCGCACTGCACTCACAGTACACCGGTGTACCGCGAGTGCACAAAGATTTTTCTCTCGCCCCATACACTTGAAAGGGTGCGAGAGAAACAAGGATCGCATTACAGTTGCAGCATGCTGCGATTGTTTTCTAGGGCTGAGAAAATAATCGCTCATGGGTGCTGGCACATAGGATAATATTGGTCCGAGTGGAATGCAATGTTTTATCGTATTCCACTTGCTCCGATTTTCATGCCGTGTGGCTTAGACCTAACAGTATATCCGTAAACAAAAAAAGTGCATGTTTGTTATAATAAACAAGCAAAACAATTTCAAAAACAGTGATCCTAAAGTGTATAGAAAAACAAAATGTTACCACTAAAAATGTCATTTTGTCCTGCAAAGAATGTGGCCCCCCAAATTCATTTTTTTTCTATGTGCAGCCCATATACCCAGCCGAGTATGAGAGCCCTGGACTAACAGAACATTCAGACCATGGAATACAAAGGTGCAGCAGCAACAACACAAATAACATTCATTGGAAATGGAGGATTCATTTGGAGTAGTCTTACAACTTGCTGTCAGCTTGTTCGGCTGTGCAAGACTTCTCAGCCCATATAGAGGCTCAGGCCTTCAGATTCCTTGGGTTGCACTGTAAGGCTATGTGTCCACGAGAGAATGTTGCTGCGGATTTTTGTGCCTCAAAATCCGCAGCTTTCCCCCAGAATCCGCACCTTAGCATAGCTGCGGATTTGACGCGGATTTGACGCGGATTTCGTTGCGGATTTTGATGCGGATTTTGTCCATTGTACTCTAATGTGTTTCTGAATAAAGCTTTGACTGTTTTGAAGGCAAAAAAAAGTCTCTTTGTGTCATTTCCTGTCCCAACCCTCCTTTCTTCTCCATTATCCATTTTGTTAGCAGTCTCACAGTGTGCTTATACAGAAAAGCTGCGGCCAACACCACTGGGCTCTTACATTCTAACAGGCTGTATATAATAACCCAGTGGTGGTGGCCGCAGCTTATAGCCAAAAAATGTGGTCCCATGTTCCCTTTCACTGTTATTTAAAAAAAAAAAAATGTGCTCCGCTGTATTTTCACTGTCCAGCCCGATGCAAGCAAGCAACTGAGGGCTGTGCTTCTCAGCGGGATAAGGCTGAAGCATTCTCTGCCCCTCCCGCTGAGAAAAACAGTCCTCAGCTGCCCCTGAAAATGGCGGCTTCATTGTGAAGCGCCATTCTCAGGTGCTGTACCGAGGCTCATCCAGCCGCCCTGATGCATTTGGCTGGCTGGGTAATCTGAAGGGGTTAATGCCAGTTTTCTGCAAACTGGCACTAAGCCCGAGGTTCATAATGTCATGCCTGTGTAGACACGGCCATTATGAACCTCCATTTGGTAATAAAGAAAAGAAAACACTTTTTGAAAAATTTTATTTGAAATAAAAACACACAAACATCCCTGATTCCCATCTTTATTACTCCCAAGCCTCAGAGGTTAATCCAGGACAATATCACAGGAAAGCTCTCTGCCGGCTGCTGGGAGCGGCAGAACTCACTGGCCGGGTCAGCTCAGTTCATAGCTGAGCTCGGGTCAGCTGACTTCAGAGCATCAGCTGACCCGGGCACAGAAGTCAGCCGGTCAGCTGACTTAATTCGCGAGCGCGGGCGGGTCAGCTGAGTGCACATCGACAGCTGAATAGTCGGCCGATGTGCACTCATCTGACCCAGGCACGGACGTCAGCCGGTCCCAGCAGACGGAAGAGAGCTTTGCAGCATCTCGTACACTGACGGCTGCTGGGACCGGCTGACGTCCGTGCCTGGGTCACATGACTGCACATCGTCAGCTGACTTAATTCGCGAGCGCGGGCGGGTCAGCTGACTGCACACCGACCAGCTGATGTGCCGGGCTCCGATGTGCACTCATGTGACCCGGGCACGGACGTCAGCCGGTCCCAGCAGACAGAAGAGAGCTGTGCAGCATCTCGTACACTGACAGCTGCTGTGACCGGCTGACGCCAGTGCCCGGGTCAGCCGGGTGCACATCGGAGCTGTCATGGATTATCGTCGGGGGATTCAGGGAGTAATAAAGATGGGAATCAGGGATGTTTGTGTGTTTTTATTTCAAATAAAATTTTTCAAAAAGTGTTTTCTTTTCTTTATTACCAAACTGAGGTTCATAATGGCCGTGTCTACACAGGCATGACATTATGAACCTCGGGCTTAGTGCCAGTTTGCAGAAAACTGGCATTAACCCCTTCAGATTACCCAGTCAGCCAAATGCATCAGGGCGGCTGGATGAGCCTCGGTACAGCACCTGAGAATGGCGCTTCACAATGAAGCCGCCATTTTCAGGGGCAGCTGAGGACTGTTTTTCTCAGCGGGAGGGGCAGAGAATGCTTCAGCCTTATCCCGCTGAGAAGCACAGCCCTCAGTTGCTTGCTTGCATCGGGCTGGACAGTGAAAATACAGCGGAGCACATTTTTTTTTTTTTTAAAAAAGAATTGTGGACTTCCTGTTCCTGTCCTGGCTGAGGTGGCAGCTTAGGGGAGAAGCTCCTGCCACCCCTCACAGAAACCGACTAAAAACAGACCCCCCGGACGAGCCACCAAACAGAGAGCAGCACAGGAGGTTACCTAAAGCAGACAGCTATGGAACGGTACCTCCTGAGAAGCTCTGGGAGCGGTGAGTCAGCCTGGAGAAGCTTTGATATGGACAGAGGAGAAGATAAGATAATGGCGCCGAGCCTGATGGGGGAGGAGCCTGAACGCATGGTGAGAGACACAGAAAAGCAAACACAGAGCTGGAAGGGGAGAGATAAGGGAGATATGAGCGAGGAGACAGGAGATAAGGAAGATATGAGCAAGGAGTCACAGGAGGACACAGCAGGAGAGAGGTGGATGCAGGGGACTGATGATGGTGGATCGCAATGGGAGGATGAAGGAGATATGGAGGCAGAGGGGAGAGAAGATGCAGGCAAAGCAGGGCAGCTCAGAGACACAGCAGTGTTGGAGGATGAAACTGACAAACAGCACAGGGAGATTAATCCCACTCAGACTCACAGGAAGTCAAATGCAAGAATTCATAGTACCCCTTCTAAAGGAAACAAAAAGCAGCCTACTACACCAACATCACAAGCCTGCAAGCTATTGGGGGATGGAGGTGGTGGCCCAGTCCAGACAAAGAGAACTAAGAAAACAGCACCACCTGCAGGCCAAGACAAGTACACACAAAAGCTTAATGTGGACTATAAAAAACTGGCTGAAGAAGTGACATCACACTTGTCAAAAGAGATTAAAGTGGCTATTGAGGCAGCCATACAAACATCATTAGCTAATATGCAAAAACAGATAAATGCCCATGCCTCTAGACTGGCAGAATCAGAGCAGAGAATATCTGACTCCGAGGAGACAATACTGGCTATGCAGGCACAAATAGCAGCTCTAGCAAAATCTAATGAATACTTGAAGGATAAAGCGGACGATTTGGAAAACAGATCGAGACGAAACAACTTACGTATAGTCGGGTTGCCAGAGTCTGTGTCGATTGGACGATTGGATAATATATGCGAGTTGGAGCTACCGCAGGCCCTGGGCATAAAGGCGAAATTCAGAGTTGAAAGAGCCCACAGAGTGGGTCCACTGAGACACCAGGAGGCGAATAAGGGAGAGGGCCAAAACTCAAACAAGAATACCCCGATAAGAGCCAGGCAGGTGATTGTCAAGTACCTTGATTATAAGCATAAGGAGGAAATATTGAGGGCCTTTAGAGAACGAAAGCGTCCACTACAATATCAAGGCAACAGACTGCTAATTTTTGGGGATTATTCAGCGGAAGTATCCAGAAGGAGAAAAGAATTTACCAAAATTTGCTCATTTCTGTACAACAAAAAAGTAAAGTGCCAGCTATTATACCCTGCTACACTGAAAGTTAGAAACCCCAATGGCTCGTTTGTATACTACAAGGACTACAAAGAAGCAGAAAACATTCTCATGGCAGAGCTCGACAAGACTAGGTCAGAAAGGCAAGAAAAAGGAGCTAGTGGAGAAGGGAATAATAGAAGAGGATCCCCCACAAGCTCAGGAAGAGATGTGGGACGTCTTGGGGGACAAAAGCAAGTCGAGACCAGGGAGGAAAGGAGGCCAAGCCCGGGTCGACAGCATAATTCTCGCCTGGAACACAGGAACCAACCCTTGGAGAGAAACCATGATACCTGAACTGGAACTCGCTCATTGTTTTTCCTTTTTTTGCCTGTTTTTTTTTTTTTTTCTCTCTTCCCAAACAGGGAGAGGCGTTGAGGAGGATGCATTACGGAGAGAGGGTTGGGGAGGTGAGAGGAGGAGGGGGAAGGGAGAAAAGAGAGGAAAACATCCCAAAGTCTGGGTCCTCTTCCCCCCCTCTTTTTTTTTTTTTTTTTTGTTCTTCTCCTTTCTTTCTCCATCTTCTCTCCCCTTGGTCTTTTTTTTTCTTTTTTTCTTTTTCTCCTTTGTCCAGGAACATCATCCAAATTCAAATGAAGTGGGCCTGTTCTGGGCGGACTGATGGCTACCTGGAGTCAGAGATAAGTAGGACTGGAGAATCTTGCTGAGGTTTTGACATACTGTGCTAATTTTTGCATAATTTTCAAAGGCTTATTCAAGTTAGTCCGGGGATAGAACATATATTTTTTGGGGGGTGATTAGGGAGCTACATATTTTGGCTAGGAATAGGGGAGCTCACCAACGTGGCGGGAAACGCCGTGGATTTCTCGGAAGGGAAAATATGTTTTACAGTTACATGCTTTTTGTTGTATTTGTTATATTTGCAAGGTGGGGAAAGGGAGTGTCGATTTTGTGGTACCAACTGTGATTCTAGTGTCGAACATCTCGTCTTCCTTGATGCAGGGGCCCATAGGGGAGGGAGTAGTAAAAGCAGAATACACAGGTTAACATGATACAGATAACTACGTGGAATGTTAAAGGGCTGAGATCACCTAACAAACGAGCAATGATATTGAGACATCTGAAAAGACTAAAGACAGACATTGCCTTATTACAGGAAACCCACTTGGGGGGGGAGGACTTTTTCCGCATGAAGAAACATTGGGTGGGCACCGTTTACGGGGCAGCGGCACAAGGTAGAAAAGCGGGCACTATGATTCTAATAAATAAACAATTCAGTCATGAGGTAGTGGCACATGAGGCAGACGACCATGGAAGGTGGCAGCACTTAACAATCGTTAGTCCAGCGGGTAAACTCAGTATTTATAATGTCTATGGCCCAAATTCACAACAAATCACATTCCATGATGACATAAAGGCCACCATATTAGCAGATGGGGAGGCTAACATTATAGTGGGAGGCGATTTTAACACTGTCCCAGACTCAGCTGAAGATAGGAGGAGGGGCGAGGAGGGGACAGCTAATGTGGGCAGGAGTTTAGACAATAGGGATGTAACATTAGAAGACGTAGGACTGAAAGACATCTGGAGACTAACTCACCCACATGACAGAGAGTATACACACTTCTCTCACCCTCATGATAGCTGGTCACGTATTGATCAGTTCTGGATCTCGCAAGACTTACTGAGTGGAACGCAAGATTGTGTGATAGAGAATATGGTGATCTCTGATCATAGTCCGGTGAGATTGGGCATTAGAGAGAAATTCAGGAGAGGTACAGATATCATATGGAGATTCCCATCGTTCCTTCTCAGGCAAGATAATTTCCATAAGGTGCTACAGGAGTGGTGGGGAGAATTCGCAGAGGACAATAAGGAACATAGAGAGTCCCCAGTGATATTTTGGGAAACGGCAAAAGCGGTCCTAAGGGGCCGTCTGGTGGGGTACGCAGCCATGATCAAACGGAAAACCAATGAGAATTATAATTTCCATAGTGAAGCAGTACGGGTAGCATATACAAATTATGTGACAAATAGATCTCCCATGACAAAAGGCAGATGGCTGGAGGCAAAAGAGGGATTTGACGAATGGGCCAAAAAAAAGGAACAACTATTCTGGTCGCACAAGGAGGTTGACTTACATAGGTTTGGCAACAAGGCGGGAAGGATGTTGGCCAATCTGGCAAGGGGCAGCAGAAAGATGACAGTGATCTCTAAACTGAAAACAAAGGGGGGAGAGGTGACTACGGATCCTAAGGACATTAATAAACTGTTGGGAGATTACTATAGAAAACTATATGGGTCAGGGAATAACGACATGACTGATGAGGCAGAGTGGCTAAGACAAGCCCAAATGCCTAGCTTGACGGAGGAAGATTTGAGTGCCTTAAACGCAGATATCACAGTAGAGGAGGTGACGAGAACAATTGGGGAGCTTAACACCAACAAGGCACCGGGACCTGACGGTTTCAATAGTGAATTCTATAAGGCTCTGAAGGATCTGATCTCGCCGGATCTAACCTCAGTCTTTAATGCTTTCCTGGGAGGGGCGGAAATACCCAAAAATTCCAACATAGCATATATTAAATTACTCCCCAAGGGAACCAAGGACCTGGATGATCCCTCTAGTTATAGACCTATATCGCTCATAAATCAGGATTTAAAAATTATGTCCAAGATCATGGCTAATAGACTGGCCGAGATCTTACCTAGGATCATTACGAATCACCAGGTGGGGTTTATTAAGGGGAGAAATGCCGTTACCAATATCCGAAAGACAATTCTAGTGGTAGACGCGGTTAGACTGGGTCTCACTGAGGGAGGGGCTAGACCTGCCCTAGTTACACTTGACGCAGAAAAAGCGTTTGATAATGTAAATTGGGGGTGGTTAGACAGGGTAATGGAGGCCATAGGGATTGTAGGCAAGATGAGACTTTACATTAGAAACCTTTATGCCAACTCGGGAGCTAGGGTTCACACTCCGGGCTTTCTATCAGACGTGTTCCCTTTGATGAAGGGAACAAGACAGGGCTGCTCATTATCTCCTCTTTTATTCAACCTGGCAATCGAGCCGTTGTCAAGAATACTACAGGGACAAAATAGCTTTAAAGGAATCAAGATAAGGGGTTCAGAAGTAAAGACAGCGCTTTTTGCTGATGACATCATACTTTATATGGGGGACCCCGGTGCGGATTTGCCACAGACTCTTGCCTTGATTGAAAAATTTGGCTCATTCTCCGGTTTCAAACTGAACAAAAAAAAATGCGAGATCATGTTCCTAAAGGGGCATCATGGGACAATGGGGGGACAAATAAGGGATGGCTGTCTATGTGGAATTCCTATAGCACAATCTTCAATTAAATACCTGGGAGTGCATATAGGAAGATCGGTGGAAACAATCTATAACTTGAATTATGGACCGCTAATCAGGAAAATTATAGTTCAATTAAAGGGATGGAAAGGTCTGCCACTTCCATTACTGGCAAGATGTCACCTGATAAAAATGATGAGCTTTCCTAGGCTGCTGTATCCCTTCCAGACAATCCCGCTATTGCTAAAACTAAAGGATGTGAATAAGCTCAACTCCGCGTATACAGAATTTCTGTGGAGGGGAAGGAAACCCAGAATAAAGCTGCGTACGCTGATGAAGTCAGCAGAGGAGGGAGGTCTAAACTTTCCAGATGTCCAAGGGTATAATCTTGTATGTATCATGAGGCATGTAATTGATTGGGTGAGAGGAACGAGTAGGCACTCAGATCATGCGATGGAAACTAAATATGCGTCACCGTGGGATCTGACGTCCATTCTGCACTCCCCACTATCCAGGGTTGAAGGGCACATAAGGAACTCAATTATATTCCGAGACACCATGCTAACATGGAAGTCGGTAAGGAAAAAACTGGGGCTCTCATGGAAAGTGTCCAAGTACTTGAACCCCTGGGCATTCCCAAATTTTCCCCTGGGACGAGAAAACAAGCTATTTACTAGATGGAAAGAGAGGGGAGTCAGGAGAATGATAGATGTTATGAATGTGGAGGACAGGAGGTGGATGACAGGTCGGGAAGTGCTGGATAAGTACAACCTTAATAGCTCACATGTCATCCAGTATGAACAATTGAAACATGGAATAATAGGAGACCTGGGTGTGGTTGGAAGAGAGCTGAACAGAAGTTCGATTGATGAGTTACTGGAATGTGATGTAACAAGTATAAATGTCTCTAAAATTTATCGATCGCTAAGGGGGGTGCTTATCTCTCGGGAGGATAGTCGGACTTTAAAAGCGTGGGGGAAACAATTGGGAAGGGAAGAAGTGGTGGATGATATACTGAGAGGATGGGTACAAGTGCGGAAACACATTACCAATGAGAGATGGAGAGACACTCAATTCAGAATTCTACATAGGGCCATTATAGGTTTCAACATACCAGGTAGGGATAGGTGGTGTCCTAAGTGTCAAAAAGAAAAAACGGATATGCTGCATGGGCTATGGGAATGTGAGACAATCGCTAGGTTCTGGAACCAAGTCAGACTATTTGCCCAGTCAACATGGGGAATTTTCAGCAAACTAGACTTAATGGTGTGGATTTTCCACTCCTTTGAGGGAGGAGTAGGAGGAGGACCGAGCACGCAGGAAAAGAGGAAATACGCAATAATGCATGACATAGCCTTGATAGCTAAGCGTTGCATCTTAAAACACTGGATTCAAAGGGAGGGCCCATCCATAAAGGAGGTTGTGGGCGAACTACACAACCTTCTGAAGTGGGAAAAACTAGAAGCGGAGAGGGATAAAGATGGGTTGACAGCCAAGTTTTTTGTGAGATGGAGACATTTTATTGAAAGCCAATTCACACAGGGAGAAATAATTAACCTGATGGCACCTTTTGTTCACTCGGAGTGGTATATCCTGAGCGATATCCAGGACAGCCTGGGTAAACTGAGAATCACCTAGGAGGGGGCTCTGGCGGGAGGGGGAGACGAGACGGTTGGGAATACCAAGACACGCTAGCAAAATTGAAATCATTCAGGGACGACACAGAGATTTAACGAATTGTATTGCATATGTTATATTATATTTCATTACCTATGTTTTGGTTTAATGTTACTGTATACTATCTTAAATCGAACAGCAACATGGAACTCCAAATTGGGGTATCACCCACCTCTATGTCACATTTTGTCAGACGAATGTTCTTCTTTTGCAATGATACTTGTCATGTTTTTACAAATTTGAAAAATCAATAAAAAACGTTTTGGAAAAAAAAAAAAAAGAATTGTGAAAAAAGAGCTGGGATCCTGTTTTGCCAGCTAAAAGCAAGCAGCCTGTAACTAGCTGCTTTTAGCTGGCAATCCAGAGTCCGGACACAACACGACTACACTGCCACTACTCTACACTACAAAATGGTGAAACTTCCTCTTCCTGAACTATCCTACATCACTTCCTGCGGATTTGTTTGCGAGATCTGCACCAAATCCGCAGGAAAAAGAGCCTGTGGGAACAGACCTGCGGATTTCTTGCGGATTTTACACCTTGCATTGACTTGCATGGGAAAAATCCGCACCAAAATCCGCAACAATAATTGACATGCTGCAGATTTTTCCGCATCAAAATCCGCGGCAAATCCGCCGCGGAAAAATCCGCAGCATGGGCACAGCATTTCCAAAATGCCATTGAAATGGCTTGGAAGTGCTGCTGCTGCAGATTTTCGGCAAATCCGCGGTAAATCCGCAGCGTGGGCACATAGCCTAAGGAGGTGGACTGGTTGCTGTCATGCTCCTTTCCTTGAAGACACCAAGCCGTAGGTGCCAGCAATACGTGAAAAAGATTTTTGCGACTAATACACAACGTTTCGACCCTTTTTCATGGGGTCTTGCTCACGCTGTTGCTCAGGTATCAAGTATATGTGGCGCTCTTATGCCTAAATTCATGTATGGCAGTCAGGCTGGGCACCCTTGTATGAATGGATATATTGGTGCTGCAACACCTGTTTTCAAAGGCGTATAGTTAATGCTGTGTCCTTATTTGTTGATTACTGCGCTCCCGCACCTATATAGTGCTATTCCATGTGGTTATGTGAATAGTGTCCTGCCTCTTTGTAAATAATGTTATAAGTGAATTGTGTTGTAATGTGTATGTAGAGCAAGACTATGTAGGTGGTTATCAGACTGTAGGGTAAAAAACAGATAGGTTTTGGGCTTAGCCTACAATGGGAGAGGTTAGCTGATAGGGACAAAGACAATTTCCTTCTAGAAAGTTAGTTTAATCCCTGTGTGTAATTAGAGCGGACCTATGGTATGTATAGTAATCAAGGCTGCATGCAGTGGGTGTCCTGTGGCAAGAAAACAAGAAAAGGAGATTGAATCTGAGCTAGCGTGATCCTGAAAGACTAACTGAGACACTGAGCATTGGACAATGTTGAGACTAGGGACCAATCTTCCCACGTAGTAACCCCAGACAGAAAGGTCCAGCAGATGGTACTCTAGTAGGAATGCACCAAGAAGCTTACAGCTCAAAGTTAAGGGGCTGAGGCGGGCTAGTGCGTGAAATTAGTTGAATTTCCCATCCAGAGTCTCCCAAAGCATCTGAGATAAAAAGTCTCAATTCTGGCAAACCACTTCAGTATCTCCTGTCCAAGGGGAATAGACATGGAACCGAAGAAGTGGGAAGTGTCTGTCATGAATTGGACTATGGTGCTAGACTAAGTTGTGATGCAATTAACAGGACCAATAAAAACAGGAGTAACCCACATGGAACTGAAATAATGTCTGGATTTGCTCTGTACAACTAAAATATGTTGGAAGTTATGTGCCTGCTATCTTATGTAAAAAGTTATTGATGAGGAACTGTTAAGTAAAACTTTATTGTTTGAACTGAGTTGATGGTCTCCTTATTGGATTGAGTTTTTATCTGGTCCTGACCAGCTGAAGCCATTGGTGACATGGGGCCCACATGACACATGTCCACACACCCAGACCGTGCTTTTTATGTAGTTTGCTGGGGCATCAGGAAGAAACACCTTACCCACAACTACTGCCCAGTGTCAGTCTACACTTGACGTACTCTGCAGCATCGAGCCTTGCTGTCGGAAGATGTTTCAGGAAAGGTACACATTATTTTGAAGATGGTGATCGTTGCATGGTTGAACTTGGAGCCAAGAATAGGCTCTAAGATGGTGGACTGTGGCATTACTCTAAAATAAATTTCACCCATTGTGGGCGGTGGAGAAGTGGATGGGCGAGAAGATCTGTCCAGCCCTCAAGAGGTTACATCTACCAGTTGGAGGAACATGCCTGGAAATGCCACACCATGTCACAAATTGTCCACCCCATTGGACAAAGTGGAAGGAGAAGGTCTGACTGTTGCAATGAATAGGCGGAGAACTGGAATGAATAGAATGGGCAGCTGGAAGAAACTCTACTCTGAACAAGATGGAGCTTTGCAACTGACCAAGGGGTAAGCGGTATGGTGCAATTTTGTGAGAGAAAGGATAGCGATATGGCAGACTGCAGGTCCATGACAAAGTGGGAGCCACTGAATGCTCAACTGTGCTCCAGCTTGGCCTTTTGGCTGGTGATGGGCTGAGCAACGGAACAATGGCTGGTAAGTTCCCCACCAATCCTGGGGGAGGTCCTGACCACTGTACCTCTCCAGAGCCCATCCGGCTGTGGTCTATGTGGCTCAAGGAGCCCACGTGCCTGTTTGTGTGTGGTGAGCTGAAGCCAAGGAAAACTGGATCTTAGTACGGCCGCGCATACACTTGTAATTAAGCCTTATTGTGCCAGTTGCACCCTTGTATAGAACAGTTCTCAAGTCCCTGAAAGCATTGGGTTCAGGACTCCCTGTTGCTGGCCACGAACAGCTGAAGTAGTTTTAACCCCTTTTTTTTATTTGCGCACTCCATTGCTGGATTGAGGGACTTTGAGCCGCAAGAGGTTTGCACACCCTTTGCCATAGACTTTGCTCAATCAATATATGGACTCTTCCCCCGATGAGCTGTGTCCATGCCATAAGGACTAATGTTGGGCGGATGGATAACCTGATAAGTGGTGCTGGTTTGAACTATTTATGTTTAAATATATCTTTATTATTATTATATATTTGTGTCAAACAAGGTTACAGAAAGTATAATTTCCAATGAACAGTTACAACTCTTTTAGTGTATGTTTATACTGATGGGCAGTCCAACAATAATAAGTTTCGACGCTTATGGCTTCCTCTGCATATAGGAAATAAGGTTTTCGGGGTCTCATCGGGATCCAATTGATGTTATACTGATCCCTGAAACCCTTGGTTTGAACTATCTAGACTTGAACTTAAACTCTTTGCTTCCGGGGTCCTAACCAAGTAAGACCAGGTTCATGCTAATCCTTAAGGGAAAAAAATACATCATCTGCTCTCTGAAAAAGAGAAGAAAGGACTGTTGTTATATATGTTATGTGTGCTGTTGCATTCGTGTCTTCTAGATGCTTGAATGATCGAGGACGACCATTATTAAAAGAGGAATGTAAGGAGGTGGATTGGTTGCTGTAGCATTCCTTTCCCAGAAGACAGCACATTAATGTGATGTTATGTGAATTGCGTCCTGCGTCTTTGTAAATATTGACAATGGATGGGATTAGTAATAGGGTGAGAGACGATTTCCTTCTAGAAAGTTAGTTAAGATGATGTGCTTGATAAGCAGGTACCTATGAATAGTCATCAAGGCCGCATGCAATAGGTAACCTACCAACAAAACAAGAAAGGAGATTGAATGTGAGATAGCATGATCCTGAAGGACTGACTGAGACACATTGGACAACCTTGAGACTAGGGACCAATCTTCCCACGTAATAGCCCCAGACAGAGGAGTCTGGAGGACGGTGATCTACAGTAGGGCCCCAAATAGATTACTGCTCAAAGATAACTGGCCAAGGCAGGCTAGTGCGTGAACTGTGATGACTTTTTCGGTCATATTCTCCCAAAGCATCTGAGAGCTAAGAGAACAATAGACATGGAAGCTTGTAATGGGAAAGTGACTGTCAAGAATTGGACTGTGGTGCTAGACCGGGTTGTGCTGAAACTAACAGGACAAGTAAGAACAGGAATAACCCACATGCTCTGTACAATTGAAACGTGCTGGAAATTATGTGCACACTATCCTGTGTGTAAAGTTAAGCTATAAAAAAAAGTATAGTACACAAATATAAACAACTAATCTTTATTCCTCAAGTAAAGAAAATAATTTAAAAATGGAGACATACATAGAAAACTATTCAGCGGAGAAGCCCCACTAAAAAGTAGCTGGTTAAACGGTAGGTCAAGTACATTCTGATAATAAATGAATACTTTAAGGCATCCATACCATTAAGTAGAATCATCAATTAGCAAATACAACGGACACCTGACATTGTTTTGCTATGATAAATTACTCCCTAAATATTGAATCAAATAAATATACGGTAGCTTAATGGTAAGGCATAGAAAAGCCCTCTGTCCACTATGGGGACTAGAACGAAGAACTCTGTATCTGAAAGACAGAACACTTACCATTGAGTTACTTACTCAGTACAATTGAAATACTATGTCCCAAGAATGATAAAAGTATTTTAGGAGTGATACCTTTATAGGCTAACCAGAAAAATTATATTAGCAAGCTTTCAGAGCATCAAGGCTCCTTCTTCAGGCTGAATTATATAGGCTAACCAGAAAAATTATATTAGCAAGCTTTCAGAGCATCAAGGCTCCTTCTTCAGGCGAATTACAAATGAATTACTGAGACCAAATCACAACATTTAAATGAATGTTACAACAGACATTCATTTAAATGTCTTGTTTGGTCTCAGTAATTCATTTGTAATTCAGCCTGAAGAAGGAGCCTTTGTGCTCTGAAAGCTTGCTAATATAATTTTTCTGGTTAGCCTATAAAGGTATCACTCCTAAAATACTTTTGTCATTCTTGGGACATAGTATTTCAATTGATTTTTCTGGCTAACACGGTACCACAATATTACCCTGTATTGCACATTACTCAGTACAAGAATGTTAGCCTTTAACTTGGTTATGTGATTTTCAGTGCAAATGTGTCTGAAACACATTGGGACGTTCACACTGACCTCCTCCAAGCCAAATTCAAATGATGTTTGACGCTGATCACTGGCATTGACTTATAGACATGCTGAGTGTTTGCATGTTCAATCACATAAGGAAAATCACCAGCTAGCTCACTATAGTCTGTGGAAGACTATATTAGTAACCCTCACAGTAAGACAAGACTCCTAAGAATGTTGTTTTTTAAGTTCAAATATCAAGAGCAGGAAAGTTTTATTTTTAAAATTGTGCTGTCTAGCACACATACTCCAGTGATCTCTATGTATGCTACTAGATTTAGGGAAAGTTAGGCAGGGATTCTAGATATGCACCCAGAACTGCTCGTAGTTCTGAGTGCATAGTGGACATGACAGGTTTCCTTTAAGGTGCAAGTCTTGATTTAGAAAGCCAAAATCTGGTGACAGGTTTCCGTTAAAAGTGAAACATCTCTGGCGTTTGTGTGCAAGCCAGCATAATTTTAAAAATAAAACGTTTCTGCTTCTTGGATTTCAATTGATTTCAAGTTGTTAACTATTCATACTCACTATACCGTTAGCGAGTACTGTCCACTACTCGCATATTCATTACGAGTACACAATGTAAATCCATGAGAAATACTCGCTAAATAGCGAGTAACTCGAAAGACGTACTTTTCGTGGGAGTAGTGAATAGCACGGCTTTCGGGTTACTCGCTACTTAGCGAGTATTTCACATTGATTTACCCTGCGCCCGCTACTCGTAACAAATGTAAGTAGTGAACAGTACTCGCTAACAGCATAGTGGGTACGAATAGTTAACTAATCGCTCAACAGTATCCAGAAGGCAACATTCTTAGGAGACTCAATTCCCAATTTCTACCATCCGCCCCTTGGGGTTCTCCATTTCTGATTCTGTGTTGTATGTGTTTTTTAGTAATGTGTTTTTATGTTAATAAAGGTTCAATTTCATATGCGTTTGCATATTCTTTTTGATTTCTTAGGAGACTTACCATACTGCGAGGGTTACCACTCCTCTACAGGTTAAAGTGTTGCTAGGTGGTGATTTTCCTTGGTTATGAGATTGAGCATGCAAACACTCAGTGTGTCTATTAGTTATTATGATTTTGATGTGTGATATGTGACTTACGTCACACATCAAACATTACTGGAGTTTGTGTGCCGCCCTGGCAAAACCAGGGTGTCACAGAGGTCTGCATCCATGTTTTTGGTGCAGATCTCACACTCCCTTGGGGAGTTTCCCACACACAGAAACACACCATCCAATCAGGTTCCACTCACCCCCTCCCCAGGAAAAGGGAGGGGCGGGAGGAGCTTAGAAAGAGCACAGCAGAGTTTAGTTGTCATTCAGTCTGCAGGTGGATAGAAGTGTGGAAGCATCCCTTGTGTGGGGCTGGGTAAAGTGGTAGTCAGGGCCTCAGGAATAGGCCAGCCGCTTGTGGGACCCGAAGTGGACCGGGCGAGGGTAGTGGGCCCCCCTGGTGCCAGGTGTCGGGACCCAGTCCGGACCAGTGTGCAAAGCAGATGCAGACCTCGGGCAGGAAAAGAGCACCTGAATTACACACACGGGTGTGGGACCCATCCTCACAGCAGCCAGCCATGGGCACCAGTTACCAGCAACTTGGTTAATTCCTGGACTCGTGTCAGTTATTGCTTTATACTGTGAGTACTCCTGCACCACCCGGTCCAAGCCGAGGACTGCACCCATCACTCCCCAAACCACCACTCCCAATTGGGCCCCGGGACTACAACTCCCCTACCCGTGGAGGGGATCCCACCTTGCTGCCCCACACCATCAGTCCCGGGCATGGTCCCCAGAGGCAGCGGCGGTGCCACCACCTTATCATTGCAACCCACGGGTGGCGTCACGGACAATTCCCCCTACCTGATCCCCCTTTTATTGTGGAGCCTGGGATCACAGACCGGGTCACGCTACCGGGATACCTGCAGAAGTGACCCCTTGGCCCGGATCTGAGTATCCCCCTATCCCTGGGCGACACATTTGCATGTTAGCAGCATACTTTTTTAAAAATTACAAGTTTAATTTTTTATTCCTGGAATCAAACCCAGATACCAAACGCCAGAGGCAAAATTTTTTCCACTCAGCCATAAACTGAAGAGATAATCTCAGAAGGCTAGAAAGACGGTTAGGGACTAATCATGCAAATATTCAGTGTGTCTGAAAGTCCTTCTGATTCTCATTCAGATGTGTTATATGTGACTTTCTTCACCAATTACAGTCACCAATTAGAGTCACCGATCAGAGTCAAACATCATTTGAATTTGGCTTGGAGGGGGTCCGTGTGAAAGTCCCAATGTGTTTCAGACACATTTGCACTGAAAATCACATAACCAAATTAAAAGCTGTCATTCTTGTATTGAGTAAGTAACTCGGTGGTAAGTGTCCTGTCTTTCGGATGCAGAGCTCTGGGATTGAATCCCATATAGTGAAGAGAGGTCTTTCTTTTTATAATTAGTATTATCTTTCCAAACCAAAAACACCCAGTGGTTGTGAACACAAATGCCATCTGACAATATTAGGTATAAAGAGAGCGCCATAAGAAAGATTACCTGGCCTGAAGTCTGGTGGGAATGTCAAACGATCAAACCGTTCTGGGAGAAGGTTTTTACAAATTATCGCCTCATTACCAGTGAGGTGGTGGAGAGTTATCCTAAATTGCACTCCTTTCTATGATATCCTCAGTTTTTGCCTAACTACAGCACGCTCCGTTATTCCCAGATATTGGAAGTCCACTATGCCCCCTCCTACTAATGAATGGTATTCTAAGATGGTATGGAGGAACTTTCGGCAGATGTTTATGGTACGAATGATAAATATTGTAAGACTTGGGGCGAATTGATAACGTTTTGCAACTCCCCTGTTTTCCATAAATTTTTTCATAAGGTTCCCGATGAGGCCTTGGAAGACCCGGGCTAGTGTTATAGGACACTGGGCACCATTTGGTGCCTGCTTTATTCATGGATCCAAGCTTCAATTTTTTGATACTTCCCCTTCCCGCCTTTCCTCACCTAGTTTCCCTTGGTCTTACCCTTTTCTCTTCTGGCAACCCTTCTCTTGTTTCCTCTATTATTTCTATCTAATTATATCACTTCTTAGACCTTCTTCTTACTTGAGGGTACTATTTACCCCATGGTTTGAAAACAATTACCTTGGATGTATTAGGGCAAATGAACTATGGCCTCCTATTGATATAAGAATTGTTTATCTTAGGTTACCTTATGGCGCTTACTCTATAGTCTTTCTAAATACCTCATGTATGTTTTTTCATTCAGTCTACATTGTCTTAATACGTCTACTTGACCTTGGTTATGTATACGGTTCCCTCATTATACATGTTTTGTCATTTCCTAACCTTAATAAAAATTGACTGAACATAAAATCTGCAGTGGTCATTATGAATACCTAGTTATGCCTTTCGGATTATGAAATGCTTTGGCTGTGTTTCACCATTTCATGAATAAGATCTATCTAATTTCTCCAGAGATCTAGACTCTCAACGTTTGCTCTGTTCTAAAGAACTATGATAAAAGCATCTTTATGTCAAGATGGAGAAATGTCTTTTTACGCATCACAAACTGTGGTTCCTTGGATACATCATCTCATCTGGAGGTCTACGCATGAATGTGGAAAAGATTTCCACTATCTTGGATTAACTACAACCCTAAAGATTCCTTGGCTCTGTAAATTATTACAGCCAATTTATTAACAACTACTCTCAAGTGGTTGGTGTTCTCAGCCCTAACTTGGAAGGACGCTAATTCTGGGAACTGGATGGATTTTGCGGCTCATGTTTTTCAAAAAACTTAAAAAGTACCTATTATCAACAACGACCCCTTATTTTCTTTTTGTTTTTATAGGTTACTGGTAATTAAATTAGAATTTTGTTAATTTTCTTAATTAAAAATTAGTTTGGAAATGCATTTGCATACCATGCAAACTATTATGCAAATTCTATGCAAACCCAACTTTCCACTACAATTGGATGCCAATTCCCAGCATTCCTAGGGTAGCTACATCACCCCGTAGATCAGAGATTAATCTCTCTCCCCTTAAAGGGAACTTGTCACCAGTTTTATGGCCTATAAGCTGCGGCCACCACCAGTGGGCTCGTATATACAGCATTCTAACATGCTGTACATAAGAGCACAGAATGCTGTGGGAACATAAAAAACACTTTATAATACTCACCTAAACCGGTCACTGCAGTGCTGGTTGGCCCAGTGGGAGGCGCTATTCTCCGGGACCTGTGCCTCCTCTCTCGGCCATCTTGCTCCTCCGTCTTCTGAAACCTGAGTGCATGACGCGTCCACGTCATACACACTCGCTGGTCCTGCGCAGGTGAACTATAATACTTTGATCTGCCCTGAGCAGGGCAGATCAAAGTGTGCCTGCGCAGGACCTCAGTGCCGGCGAGTGTGTATGAAGTGGATGCGTCATGCACACAGGCTTTAGATGACAGAGGAGCAAGATGGCCGAGAGAGGAGGCGTCGGTCCCAGAGAACAGCGCCGCCCACCGGGCCAACCAGCACTGCAGTGACCGATTTAGGTGAGTATTATAAAGTGTTTTTTTTTATGTTCTGACAGCAGCCTGCTGTATATAAGAGCTTACTGGTGGTGGCCGCAGCTTATAGGCCATGAAACTGGTGAAAGGTTCCCTTTAAAAGATCTTGCTGCTTAAAGCAGAGAGAAAACTTGGAGTGCACTGCAATGAATTATGTCTGTGCTGCTGTGGGGGACATATTTTTAGTCATTATAATACTTTTCACTGTCACTTCGATCTGCCTACATGTCGCTCTGCTTTCTGCTTTAATTAGTGTGTGAACATGCTGTTTAGAGCAGCGCTACATGCAGACAGAACGAAGCTCTGCAGAGCATCTGTGAAACATACACAGATGAAGTAATACTAACTCCCCTGCATCAAAGCTCACATTAGCATTCACTATAGATACTAATCTGTGCACCGCAGAGATTAGTGAGGAGTATGTCTAATGGCTAGTGTGAGTTCTGATGATGGGGAGTTACTTTTACTCAAGGGTGGGATTCAAATTTTTAACAACAGGGTCTCTGTTTGTTAAGAAGCCATGCCCATTTACAGCTACACCTATTTTAAATCAACACCCATTTTGTTAGCTACACCCATTTTCATGCATTTTCCTCAACTACAAAATCCAAGTCACAGCTGCTAAAAGTAAAAGTACTTTTCCCTGTTTACCCTACCTATACCTTCATTTATAGTCACATTGCCTGCTGTCAATACACATTGTTCTAGTCATTGTCAGTCACTTCTTAGTATGGTGAATAGTTATGTAAGGATTTTCTCCAAATTTTTAAAATTAGTACTAAATGAACCCTGCAAATTGGAAAGGATGACCACCTTTCCATCCGTCATCTTAACTGTCTGCTCTACCTAATCTCTGACCTCGGCAGCCACAGACAGGCCAAATATGCTTGAAATGCCACCACATCATGACATATTACAACCAAATAGCAACCAAATAATACCTCATTCAAGGAGAAATACTGCCACACCATGACCAAACCACATAGTACCACCACATAGTGACAAATAATACCATATACAAAGGGCAAATACTACAACACCATGACCAAACCAGAGATTACCACCACATTGTGACTGCATACCACATACAAGTGAGAAATACTGCTACACCATGATCAGACCACATAATACCACCATCACTGAATAATACAACATACAAGGGAAAAATAGCACCACACCATGAGTGGACTATATATTAACATCACACAGAAGCCAAATACTGCGATACTGATCATTAATAAAAAATACAATACTAATAACACGAATATTACCTTAAGTGCCATTATACACTTTATATAGTATAGTATAGTGTACAGGTAACACAGTGATCACCAGTAACACTATACACAAGAGCTCTGTGTATAGTGTCAGTGTACAGGTAATATACAGTCAGAAATATTTGGACAGTGACACAAGTTTTGTTATTTTAGCTGTTTACAAAAACATGTTCAGAAATACAATTATATATATAATATGGGCTGAAAGTGCACACTCCCAGCTGCAATATGAGAGTTTTCACATCCAAATCGGAGAAAGGGTTTAGGAATCATAGCTCTGTAATGCATAGCCTCCTCTTTTTCAAGGGACCAAAAGTAATTGGACAAGGGACTCTAAGGGCTGCAATTAACTCTGAAGGCGTCTCCCTCGTTAACCTGTAATCAATAAAGTAGTTAAAAGGTCTGGGGTTGATTACAGGTGTGTGGTTTTGCATTTGGAAGCTGTTGCTGTGACCAGACAACATGCGGTCTAAGGAACTCTCAATTGAGGTGAAGCAGAACATCCTGAGGCTGAAAAAAAAGAAAAAATCCATCAGAGAGATAGCAGACATGCTTGGAGTAGCAAAATTAACAGTCGGGTACATTCTGAGAAAAAAGGAATTGACTGGTGAGCTTGGGAACTCAAAAAGGCCTGGGCGTCCACGGATGACAACAGTGGTGGATGATCGCCGCATACTTTCTTTGGTGAAGAAGAACCCGTTCACAACATCAACTGAAGTCCAGAACACTCTCAGTGAAGTAGGTGTATCTGTCTCTAAGTCAACAGTAAAGAGAAGACTCCATGAAAGTAAATACAAAGGGTTCACATCTAGATGCAAACCATTCATCAATTCCAAAAATAGACAGGCCAGAGTTAAATTTGCTGAAAAACACCTCATGAAGCCAGCACAGTTCTGGAAAAGTATTCTATGGACAGATGAGACAAAGATCAACCTGTACCAGAATGATGGGAAGAAAAAAGTTTGGAGAAGAAAGGGAACGGCACATGATCCAAGGCACACCACATCCTCTGTAAAACATGGTGGAGGCAACGTGATGGCATGGGCATGCATGGCTTTCAATGGCACTGGGTCATTTGTGTTTATTGATGACATAACAGCAGACAAGAGTAACCGGATGAATTCTGAAGTGTACCGAGATATACTTTCAGCCCAGATTCAGCCAAATGCCGCAAAGTTGATCGGACGGCGCTTCATAGTACAGATGGACAATGACCCCAAGCATACAGCCAAAGCTACCCAGGAGTTCATGAGTGCAAAAAAGTGGAACATTCTGCAATGGCCAAGTCAATCACCAGATTTTAACCCAATTGAGCATGCATTTCACTTGCTCAAGTCCAGACTTAAGACGGAAAGACCCACAAACAAGCAAGACCTGAAGGCTGCGGCTGTAAAGGCCTGGCAAAGCATTAAGAAGGAGGAAACCCAGCGTTTGGTGATGTCCATGGGTTCCAGACTTAAGGCAGTGATTGCCTCCAAAGGATTCGCAACAAAATATTGAAAATAAAAATATTTTGTTTGGGTTTGGTTTATTTGTCCAATTACTTTTGACCTCCTAAAATGTGGAGTGTTTGTAAAGAAATGTGTACAATTCCTACAATTTCTATCAGATATTTTTGTTCAAACCTTCAAATTAAACGTTACAATCTGCACTTGAATTCTGTTGTAGAGGTTTCATTTCAAATCCAATGTGGTGGCATGCAGAGCCCAACTCGCGAAAATTGTGTCACTGTCCAAATATTTCTGGACTTAACTGTAGTGATCCCCAATGACATTATGCACAGGAACTTGGTATATCGTGTATAGTGTGCAGGTAATACAGTGATCACCAGTTCCATTATATACAGGATCTCTGTATATAGTGTATAGTGTACAGGTAATACAATGATCACTGGTGACATTATACACAGCAGCTCTGTATAAAGTGTTAGTGTACAGGCAATATAGTGATCACCAGTGACATTATACACAGAAGCTTATTCTGTAGTATATAGTGTATGTGTAATACAGTGATATGTATATACAGTGTATATAGTGTATAGTGTACAGTAGAGTTGAGCACGGTTTGCGGTTCGAGGTTCTCCAGTTCGCGGCTTGAGTGATTTTGGGGGCTGTTCTAGATCGAACTAGAACTCGAGCTTTTTGCTAAAGCTCGATAGTTCTAGATACGTTCGAGAACGGTTCTAGCAGCAAAAAACAGGGCTTTTTACAGCTACAGTGTGCAGGAGCCATCGCTGGCAGCCTGCCAGAAGCTGGTAACCAAGATAAACATCGGGTATCCAAGCAAAGCGCTTTGGTTAGTAACCCGATGGTTATCCTAGTTACGTGCAGGAAGCCTACAGTTCCCCGCTCAGCTCACTCCGCCCCCTCCTGCACGCGGCATGTACACTCACACTCACACTCATCTGTCCCCAGCCAAGCAGTCCACGACACTGACGTCCTCAGCGCCACCCACTTCACACTCCGCCGCCAGCACACATGGCTCCGCCCACCTGCACTCTGCACACATGGTCCCTCTCGGCTTACCTGTGGTGATGAAGTCCCGACCTCAGCGCTGTCACTATCCTCCATGGCCGCCGCTTGTCACATCACCTTCTCTCGCTTCCGACCCGAGACTGACCAGCGGTGACGTCACGGGCCGCTCGCGATACTTGGCTGTGAAGGCGGTGGTCAATGAAATCAGTGACAGGTGCTGTCAGCAGTGCAGGAGATCAGCGCAGGTAATTTACCTCGCTGACAGCAGCACTTGTCATCCCCTGCAGTAACCTGGGCTGACCCATTGATGTTAGCTCAGGTCACTGCAGAGCTCTCACAGCCAATGGGGAACATCCTGCTCTTCATTGACTGGGACAGTGTGGATCGTCATGGCAACCCCTTGGATTACACCAGACCTGGATTTGTTTTTCTTTCTAATAAATTGGTTAAAGAGGGAATGTTTTGGGGAGTGTTTTTTCAAATAAAAATGTGTTTGTCGTCTATTTTTTTTTATTACTGACTGGGTTAGTGATGTCGGGTATCTGATAGACGCCTGACCTCACCAACCCCAGGGCTTGATGTCAGGTGACATTACACATCTGGTATTAACCCCATATATTACCCCGTTTGCCACCGCACCAGGGCGCGGGATGAGCTGGGGCGAAGCACCAGGATTGGCACATCTAATGGATGCGCCACTTCTGGGGCGGCTGCGGCCTGCTATTTTTAGGCTGGGGAGAGTCCAATTACCATGGACCTCCCTAGTCTGAGAATATCAGGCCCCAGCTGTCTGCTTTACCTTGGCTGGTGATCCAATTTTGGGTGGACCCCTACGTGTTTTTTTTTATTATTATTTATTTAATTTAAAATAATGTGGGGTGCCCTCAGTTTTGGATTACCAGCCAAGGTGAGGTTGCCAGCTGTGGTCTGCAGGCTGCAGCCGTCTGCTTTACCCTAGCTGGCTACAAAAATAGGGGGAACCCTACGTCATTTTTTTTTTGGCTAAATACAAAGCTAAGCACCCCTTAGTGCCACATGAAAGGCACCAAAGGGTGCAAAATTACAAAATGCAGGAGAGTGGGACATTATGTGTCTTTCTGCCATTATAATGACAGAAAAGACTGATATGAAGTGCACAAGCACAAGAAAATCACCAGAGTGCTCTACGCTGTGAAAAGCAGTAGAAAATGGCACTGGAGTGAACATGTGACAGCCTCATGTAGGATGAAGCTATGGATCCTGGGTAAATTTATGCATTTACCCTCCTTCAGTTTTTTGCAGTACACAAAAAAAAACGGAAGGCACACGGATCACAAACAGATGACATACGGACCGCCTACGGAACGGAAACGGATGCCACATGGATGCACCCGTGAAAAAAACGGACTGTTTTTTGCAGACCGCAAAAATGGATCGGTTGTGTTAATGTAGCCTTATTCTGATCTGCTGTTTATAAACAGCAGGCAGAAATAAGTGAAAAACGCCCCCCAGCGTCAGAAAATCTCCGGGGTTTCAGGGCTAGCTGAGACCCTGGAGATCATGATTCAGGACGGTTTTTCCGGTCCCCGCTCACGTGATCACAGGTATACACCGTACACCGATGATCACGTTACAGTAAATGACAGCGCCGGTAAAAAATTATCTCCCATCTGGCATGAACAAACATGATAAATCTCCTCCCCGGTCCCCTCCGGTCCCCCAGTGTTGCCAAAGTGCCCCCCCTGATGCCCTCCCAGAAATCCAAGATGGCCGCGCGCACAGCAGCGCGCCGGCCGCATTCACCCTACTCCTCTGATTTCTGTCGCATGTGCCATGACACATGCGACAGAAAACTCACCAGGATCTGCCAGGTCATCCCCTATAACCACACTGGTGTTCCCCGGTGTCCCACGGTACCTGTGCAGCGTTGATCCCCCCACGGCCCTCTCCTTCACAATAGACGCTGCCGCATGCACAGAGCGGCTGTCAGCTCAGCTTCCTGTGTTCAGACACAGTGAGTGGTGGTTATGCATCTGTAAGCTAAATGGGCGGCACGGTGGCTCAGTGGTTAGCACTGCAGTCTTGCAGTGCTGAGGTCCTGGGTTCAATTCTCACCAAGGACACCATCTGCAAGGAGTTTGTATGTTCTCCCCGTGTTTGCGTGGGTTTCCTCCGGTTTCCTCCCACACTCCAAAGACATACAGCGCTATGGAATTAATAACGCTATATAAATGAATAAATTATTATTATTACTGCAATGCCCTGCTCATGAGGTAAGGAACATAATTGATCAGGAGAGCTATATACTACATTTCCAAATGGAGGGATTTGCTTTTATAGTTTCCCTGCTGAACGACTACCAAACATGAGAGTCCGTTATACGCCACAAGAAAACACATCTAAATAGCGAGCTCTGTTGTTAAGTATTCATTCAGCTGGATAACTGGACTTAAAGGGGTATTCCATCTCCAAGATCCTATCCCCAATATATAGTAGGTGGAATAGCAATAATATCAGCAAATACCAATATTTGGAAATGTAGAATAGTTCTCCTGATTAGGCATGCCCTTACCTCATGAGCAGGGCATTGCAGCTTTGGTAGCAACCATTACGACATGGACTCTGCTGCTGTGGACCCGGGGAGAGTGAGTGCAGATTCATTGCACCCACACTCCTCACATGAAGGGTCTGCACTCCTAGAAAATGGGGGATACGTTCCCTGAGTGTCTCCCCCCCATATTCTAGACGGTCCCGAGTCGTCGTGGGACCCCTTTATTTTTTTTCTTACAATAAATTGGTGAAAGAGGAAATGTTTTGGGGACTGTTTTTTCAAATAAATTTCTTTTGTCAATTTTTTTTTTGTTAGTACTGACAGTTTATGATGTTGGGTATCTAATAGACGCCATGACATCACAAACTGCTGGGCTTGATGTCAGGTGACCTTACAGCTAGTATCAACCCGATTTATTACCCCGTTTGCCACTGCACCAGGGCACGGGATGAGCTGGGGTGAAGTGCCAGGATTGGCGCATCTAGTGGATGCGCCACGTCTGGGGTGCCTGCGGCCTGCTATTTTTAGGCTGTGAAGGCCCAATAACTATGGACCTTCCCACCCTGAGAATACCAGACCACAGCTGTCCGCTTTACCTTGGCTGGTGATCCAATGTGGAGGGGACCCTACTTTTTTTGTGTAATTATTAATATTTATAAAATAATTATAAAAAAAGAGCCTGGGGGGACCTCCACATTGGATCCCCAACCACGGTAAAGCTGCCAGCTGTGGTTTTCAGGCTACAGCCGTCTGCTTTACCCTAGCTGGCTATCAAAAATGGGGGGACCCAATGTCATTTTTTTTTTAACTATTTTTTAAATAGAAAAAATTAATGGGCTTCCCTGTATTTTGATTGCCAACCAAGGTAACGGCAGGCAGATGGGGATGGCAACCCATAGCTGTCTGCTTTATCTGCGCTGAGAATCAAAAATACCGCGGAGCGCTACGTCATTTTTTTTAAAGATTTCTTTTTACAGCACTGTGATGTCCAGCAATCAAAATACAGGGAAGCCCATTTTGTTTTTAGTTATTTAAATAAATAATTAAAAAATATATATATATGGGCTCCCGCTGCATTTTTTGTATTGCTAGCTAAGGGTAATCCAAGCAGCTACTGGCTGCTAACCCCCACTGCTTGGTGTTACCTTCACTGGCAATGGAAAATCCAGGGAAGCATTTTTTATTTTTTTTGCCAAAAAACTACAAAAAAAGGACGTGAGCTTCGCCATATTTTTGTATGCTAGCCAGGTATAGCAGGCAGGTGCTGGAAGAGTTGGATACAGCGCCAGAAGATGGCGCTTCTATGAAAGTGCCATTTTCTGAGGCGGCTGCAGACTGCAATTCGCAGCAGTGGGGCCCAGAAAGCTCAGGCCAATCTGTGTTTTGGATTCCAAACCCCAGCTGCCTAGTTGTACCTGGCTGGACACAAAAATGGGGCGAAGCCTACATCATTTGTTTTCTAATTATTTCATGAAATTCATGAAATAATAAAAAAAGGGCTTCCCTTTATTTTTGGTTCCCAGCCGGGTACAAATAGGCAACTGGGGGTTGGGGGCAGCCGTACCTGCCTGCTGTACCTGGCTAGCATACAAAAATATGGCGAAGCCCACATAATTTTTTCAGGGGGCAAAAAACGTCTGCATACAGTCCTGGATGGAGTATGCTGAGCGTTGTAGTTCTGCAGCTGCTGTCTGTCTATATGGAGAAGAGCAGACAGCAGCTGCAGAACTACAAGGCTCAGCATACTCCATCCAGGACTGTATGCAGAAGTTTTTTGCCCACCAAAAAAAAATGACGTGGGCTTTGCCATATTTTTGTATGCTAGCCAGGTACAGCAGGCAGCCACGGGCTGCCTCCAACCCCCAGTTGCCTATTTGTACCCGGCTGGGAACCAAAAATATAGGGAAGCCCGTTTTTTTTAATTATTTCACTTATTTCATGAAATAATTAAAAAACAAATGACGTGGGCTTCGCCTCATTTTTCTGTCCAGCCAGGTACAACTAGGCAGCTGGGGTTTGGAATCCAAAACACAGATTGGCCTGAGCTTTCTGGGCCCCACTGCTGCGAATTGCAGTCTGCAGCCGCCCCAGAAAATGGCGCTTTCATAGAAGCGCCATCATCTGGCGCTGTATCCAACTCTTCCAACAGCCCTGAAGCTGGGTGGCTTGTTGGGTAATAATGAGTTAATACTAGCTTTGTTTTACTAGCTAGTATTAAGCCAGAGATTCTTAATGTCAGGCACGTTTGACCCGGCCATTAAGAATCTCCAATAAAGGGTTAAAAAAAAAAGACACCACACAGAGAAAAAATACTTTAATAGAAATAAATACACAGACACATTAGAGACTCCATCTTTATTACCCCCTGTCAGCCCTCCACGATCCATGTTCTTCTGTCTTTCTCGTTCAACAAATGCAGCTCTGCTCCATCACTGCTGCATGGGGGAAGACGCTGCTTCCCGTGCAGCCTTCACTCCGTGAAGGCTGCACGGGAAGCAGCGTGCAGCCTTCACTTCGTGAGTGATCAGTGCTGCTGGCTGTCAGCGGTAACGCTGACAGACGCGTTACCATAGCAACAGTGCTCCCGGAGCCGCGGTTAGCGGTGACGTCACCGCTAACTGCGTTGCTATGGCAACGGTGATCTCCG
The DNA here is from genome assembly GCF_048569485.1 of Anomaloglossus baeobatrachus. NCBI lineage: Eukaryota > Metazoa > Chordata > Amphibia > Anura > Aromobatidae > Anomaloglossus > Anomaloglossus baeobatrachus. The sequence continues at coordinate 88,535,291 of NC_134361.1, forward strand.
TTAATGACCGGCTGTGTCAGCCGGTCCCTAACGGAACGGGGAGTCGACTGTGTGCTAGAGCATGTTGCCGGTACACGGCGATACACAAATGTGCACCGTGTACCGGAGAGTGCAATGACAGGTCCTACATGACGCGTCATAGTCATGTGACCAGTCTGTAGCCAATGAGATAATAGCCATGTGACTGGTCACATGGCTATTTTGACGTCACGATAGGTCCTGCATCACTGCTGGCAGTGCAGGTCACCGGGAGGATTCAGCGATCATCGGATGGAATAGCGGCAGGAGACAGAGTGCAGGAGGGATCGCGGGGACCGGTAAGTGTTATGGCAATGTTTATTAACTGTATGTGTACATTTATAATGCGTTTTTATGTGTTTGTGAATGCCTCCCATTATAGCCTATTGGTTCGAGTTCGGTTCGTCGAACGTTCGCCGAACTGAACTCGAACTAGAACTCCGTTCGACGAACCGAACTCGAGCCGAACCACGGCCGGTTCACTCATCTCTAGTGTACAGGTAATACAATGATCACTGGTGACATTATACACAGGAACTCTGTATATCGTGTTAGTGTTCAAGTAATAGAATGATCACCAGTGACATTATTGTCAGAAGTGTGTCACAACCTGATGTGATCTCGGGGGGGATCTGGGATCAGAAGGTCACAGCATGTTGTTGATTGCAGATTTAATTTAGTGCCCGCTCGTTGTTTACCCTGAGTTGGAGCGTATTTAATTCCTTCTGGTACTGAAGGGGTTAAGGTTCATTTCTAACCTGCAGTGATTTAATAGGTAGTTGTAACCTCAGCTACAGCCACTTCCTTCTGCTATACATTGTGTGCAGAATTATTAGGCAAATGAGTATTTTAATCACATGATACTTTTTATACATGTTGTCCTACTGCAAGCTGTATAGGCTTGACAGCCAACTACAAATTAAGTAAATCAGGTGATGTGCATCTCTGCAATGAGGAGGGGTGCGGTGTAATGACATCAACACCCTATATAAGGTGTGCTTAATTATTAGGCAACTTCCTTTCCTTTTTCAAAATGGGTTAGAAGAGAGATTTGAAAAGTCCAAAATTGTGAGATGTCTTGCAGAGGCATGCAGCAGTCTTGAAATTGCCAAACGTTTGAAGCGTGATCACCTAACAATCAAGCGTTTCATGGCAAATGGCCAACAGGGTCGCAAAAAAAATGTTGGGCAAAAAGGCACAAACTGACTGCCCATGAATTGAGGAAAATTAAGCGTGAAGCTGCCAAGATGCCATTTGCCACCAGTTTGGCCATATTTCAGAGCTGCAACGTTACTGGAGTATCAAAAAGCACAAGGTGTGCCATACTCAGGGACATGCCCAAGGTAAGGAAGGCTGAAAAACAACCACCTTTAAACAAGAAGCATAAGATAAAACGTCAAGACTTGGCCAAGAAATATCTTAAGACTGATTGTTCACAGGTTTTATGGACTGATGAAATGAAAGGGACTCTTGATGGGCTAGATGAATGGGCCAGAGGATCAGTAAAGGGCAGAGAGCTCCACTCCGACAGACGCTAGCAAGGTGGAGGTGGGGTACTGGTATGGCTGGTATCATCAAAGATGAACTTGTGGGACCTTTTTGGGTTGAGAATGGAGTGAAGCTCAACTCCCAGACCTACTGCCAGTTTCTGGAAGACAACTTCTTCAAGCAGTTGTACAGGAAGAAGTCGGTATCGTTCAAGAAAAACATGATTTTCATGCAGGACAATGCTCCATTACATGCATCCAACTACTCCACAGCGTGGCTGGCCAGTAAAGGTCTAAAAGATGAAAAAATAATGACATGGCCCCCTTGATCACCTGATCTGAACCCTATAGAGAACCTGTGGTCCCTCATAAAATGTGAGATCTACAGGGAGGGAAAATAGTACACTTCTCGGAACAGTGTCTGGAAGGGTGTGGTGGCTGCTGCACGCAATGTTGATCATAAACAGATCAAGCAACTAACAGAATCTATGGATGGTAGGCTGTTGAGTTTCATCATAAAAAAAGGTGGTTATATTGGTCACTAATTTTTTGGGGTTTTGTTTTTGTATTTCAGAAATGTTTATTTCTAAATTTTGTTATATTGGTTTAACTGGTGAAAATAAACAAATGAGATGGGAAAATATTTGGTTTTTATTAAGTTGCCTAATAATTCTGCACTGTAATAGTTACCTGCAAAACAGATATCCTCCTAAGATAGCCAAATTTTAAAAAAAAACCACTACAACTTCCAAAAATATTAAGCTTTGATATTTATGAGTCTTTTGGGTTGATTGCGAACATATTTGTTGATCAATAATAAAAAAAATCCTCTAAAATACAACTTGCCTAATAATTCTGCACACGGTGTATGTATCCACTACTCACTCCTTACTGTGCCAGCTATAGCTCATAGATATGCTGTCCACTTGGAAGGAGCCAGTCTCTGGAGAAGGCTGAGGTGTTGCTTCAGTTGCAGCTGAAAAGTTCCTGCTGGAGTGTTCTTTGTTGTGTCTTTACTCAACTATTTATCTTTCCTTCCTGTTTTTGTCTTATTGCTATCTATCATTAATCAGGGTGAGTTCAGGGCCAGCAAGGGCCTAGGCACATGATTGGCATGCAGGGGAATGACCCGGTAGGGATGTCAGAGAGTGCAGTGAGCAGCTTCAGGTGAGTGTTAGGAGGTGACCTCGCTCTCCTCTCCATTGCGTCAGGGCCTTCCGTTCTATTGGCACCCCATTATTCTCTCTATGTTAGCAATCACTCATTATTTAGCTTGTTCAGTAGGCTACATAATCATGTTCAATTAGTTAAAGGGAAGGTGTCATTAAAAAAAAAAAAAATTTCAATAACTGAAAAATTATAAAGTATTAATGTTTTAATGTTATGTTTACATATTATTATTTGTTTTAATTGAGAAAAATATAAAAAAATTAAAAGTTTGATATTTTTTACTTTTAAACACCAGGCAGAGCAGCTGCTGAAATCCTACTGTAGAGCTACTGTAGAAATATCTCACATTACAGCTGCAGTAAAAGTGGGCAGAATCTGCTCTCCTGTGTGTGATGTCACCTCCCCCTCCCAATCTGGGTTTTTCCAAAACCATAAGTGGAAACATTCCCCATCACCTGTGCTTGTTGTCAGTGAATAGAAACATTCCCCAACATCTCTGCTTGCTGTCAGTGAGTGGAAACCACACATACATAGGGATATATAGCTTGCAGAGCGTCGCCTCCTCCTCTGTCATGTGTCAGAAGCGACGCTCTGCAGGCTATTCCTTTGTATGTGTCAAGAGGAGCAACGCTCTGCAGACTGACACAAGCAGGGAGATATACTGTATACCGCACTGCCCCACTGAGCTGCTAGGAGGAGAGGTCAGGGGTGAGCACACACACAAGTGGGGTAGCGGCGACAGCGGGGGGGGGGGGTTTGGCGAGGGCGGAGCGGTGGGGGCTGGGGAGCAGCGACGGCGGTGGAGGACACCATACCAGTTCTCACCCATGGTATACCGCGCTGCCCCACTGAGCTGCTAGGAGCAGAGGCCGGTGAGCACACACAAGCAGGGGGTTGGTGGTAGCCGGGGCAGTGAAGCCTGGGGAGCAGCACCGGCGGTGGGGGGAGTGGCATACCGGTACTCACCCATCCTGGAGGGTGACGGGGGAAGCTCCACAAAGACGGCACTGATCTCCTCCCTCTGCTGTGATCTGAACAGCCCAGGGGGTGCGTCCAGGTCACAGCAAACGCCTACTCTATGTTAGTCTATGGGGTCGGATCCCGAAAACTGTTCTCTATGCACAAGCTGCCATAAAGAAGGTGAGTAACTGTCGTTACAAACACCAAATCAAAGATGGCAGCCCCCAGTGTGTCAGTAAAACTAGAATTAAATAAAAACTAAATAAACAGTAGGTTAAAAATTAAAAATACTTGAGTTCACGATCACTATTATTAATACAAAAATAAAAAAACCGCGAGACCTTAGCTTTAAAGATTAACTTTCTCATCTTTCAATTTTTTAACTAAGATCACCCATGATAATCTATCTCACACACAGAGACTAAAGGGTACTTTACACACAACGATATCGCTAACGATATATCGTCGGGGGGGTCACGGTGTTCGTGATGCACATCTGGCGCCGTTAGCGATATCGTTGTGTGTGACTAAAAGGAGCGACGATCAACGATCGCAAAAATGTCAAAAATCGTTGATCATTGACACGTCGCTCCTTTTCACAATATCGCTGGTGGTGCATGCCGCTGGTTGTTCATCGTTCCTGTGGCATCACACATCGCTATGTGTGACACCGCAGGTACGACGAACATCTCCTTACCTGCATCCACTGGCAATGAGGAAGGAAGAAGGTGGGCGGCATGTTCCGGCCGCTCATCTCCGCCCCTCCTCTGTTATTGGGCGGCCGCTTAGTAACGCCGCTGTGACGCCAAACGAACCGCCCCCTTAAAGGAGAGATTGTTCGGTGCCTCCAGCAACGTCGCAAAGCAGGTATGTGCGTGTGACGCTGCCATAGCGATATTGTTCACTACGGCAGCGACCACCCCCATGATGAAACAGCGACGTGGGTGGGTGCTATCGCGCATGACATCGCTAGCTATTGCTAGCGATGTCGCAGCATGTAAAGCACCCTTAACTATCTGGTCTCTACAAAATCTGTGTATCATACAGTGGGGAAAAAAGTATTTAGTCAGCCATCAATTGTGCAAGTTCTCCCACTTAAAAAGATGAGATGGGCCTGTAATTGACATAGACCACAACTATGAGAGACAAAATGAGTAAAAACAAATCCATAAAATCACCTTGTCTGATTTGGCAAGATATTTTTTGAAAATTATGGTGGAAAATAAGTATTTAGTCACCTTAAAACATGCAAGATTTCTGGCTCTCACAGACCTGTAACTTCTTCTTTAAGAGGCTCCTCTGTCCTCCACTCATTACCTCTAGTAATGGCACCTGTTTGAACTTGTTATCAGTATAAAAGACACCTGTCCTCACCCTCAAACAGTCAAACTCCAAACTCCACTATGGTGAAGACCAAAGAACTGTAGAAGGACACAGAAACAAAATTGTAGCCCTGCACCGGGCTGGGAAGACCAAATTTCCAATAGGCAAGCAGCTTGGTGCGATGAAATCAACTGTGGGAGCAATAATAAGAAAATGGAAGACATAGAAGACCACTGATAATCTCCCTCAATCTGCGGCGCCACGCAAGATCTCACCTCATAGGGTCAAAATGATCACAAGAATGGTGAGCAAAAATCCCAGAAGGATATGGGGGTACCTAGTGAATGACCTGCAAAAAGCTGGGACCATCGTAACAAAGGCTACCATCAGTAACACACTACACTGCCAGGGACTGAGATCCTGCAGTGCCAGACGTGTTCCCCTGCTTAAGCCAATACATGTCCGGGCCCATCTGAAGTTTGATAGAGAGCATTTGGATTATCCAGAAGAGTATTGGGAGAATGTCATATGGTCTGAAAAAAACAAAGTAAAACTGATTGGTAGAATCACAACTCATCGTGTTTGGAGGAGACAGAATGCCGAGTTGCATCCAAAGAACACCATACCTACTGTGAAGCATGGGGTGGCAACATCATGCTTTGGGGCTGTTTCTCTGCAAAGTAACCAGGACGACTGATTCATGTGCATGAGAAAATGAATGTTGTGTTGTATTGTAAGATTTTGAGTGCAAACCTCCTTCCATCAGCAAGGGCATTGAAGATTAAACGTGCCTGGGTCTTTCAGCATGATAATGATCCTAAGCACACCGACAGGGCAACTAAGGAGTGGCTTTGTAAGAAGCATATGAAGGTTCTGGCCTAGCCAGTCTCCAGATTTCAACCCCATAGAAAACCTTTGGAGGGCGTTGAAAATCCGTGTTGCCCAGTGACAGGCCCAAAACACCACTGCTCTAGAGGAGATCTGTATGGAGGAATGGGCCAACATACCACCAATAGTGTGTGCCAACCTTGTGAAGACTTACAGAAAACGTTTCACCTCTGTCATTGCCAGCAAAGGATATATAACAAAATATTGAGATGAAGTTTTGTTATTGACCAATACTTATTTTCCACCATAATTTTCAAAAAAAAATCTTGTCATAATGTGACTCCCTGGGCAAGCCAGGGGTCACAGGTAATGACATCACCACACCCTACACCCCGGTTAGGTACACCTAAGCTGGACCAGAAATCCTTGTTGCCCTCCCCAGGGGCTGATGTCCACACTAGGGGGTGGAGCCAGGCGGTTGGTCTCCACCCACCAAGGAGTTCACAGTCCTGGAGGCGGGAAAACACAGGCAGTTAGAGTTTGGAGGAGGAAGTGAGAGGAGATTAGTTGTGGAGGTTGAAGTAGAAGGAGGAAAAGTAGTAAAAGAGCAGCCTGAAGTTGGTCCGGGTGTGTGCCCCGGACAGAGACAGCAAGGTTGGCAGACGGCGGTGACCGTCTGCAGGAGTGGCCTATTGGAGGTGCCATAAGGACCGTGGACGGGTGGTGGCCCGGCGGTACCGGACCGGTACACAAGGAGAAGCCAGCACCATTGGCAGGGGCCTTTCGGATCCCGGCAAGGCTAGGAGTCGCCGTGAATTTGCCAAATCAGTCAGTGAAGGGGACCTCCGGGTCTCCAAACAACTAAGTCCCGATTGAAGGCAACAGTCCAACCGTATGAGAGAGACACCGCCACCGCCAAGGCACCAGTTTCTCAGGGCCAGCGCCTGCGAGCAAAGAGGGGCTCCTCCGGCCCATATCCAAGTCGGGGAGCGGGTTACCAGTGGGAACCCATCGCAACCAACAGAAGTACTAGGTGCAGGGAAAGAGACAGTCACCGTTAACTACCGGGGAAAAGCAACAGCAGCCGTCCGTGGGAACCGTCTTTCCAGCCGTGTGTTTTACCGAGAACTGTGTCAACGTCTCAGGCTGAGTGAGTACCACCGTGCCGTGCGGCACAGCGCTGCCCCCGCGACCCTGCACCTCACCAGGCCCCGCACCCGGCCTACCATCCACCCCTACCCCATCACCGGGCCCCGGGACAATCAACCCCCTACCCACGGAGGGGAGAAATAACAACAAAGCTGCTCCCTGTCACCGCTCCCGGGATCCCCGTCCAGAGCAGCGGTGGTGTCCACACAATCACCACAACCGTGGGTGGCGTCACGGACAATAAATCCCCAAAACCAATCCCCTTTTCACTCACGGGCGAGGAGCACCGCTCGAGTCCCCGGGATCCGGCCCTTCGCTCGAGCCACCGAGCAGCAGAGGCCGCAGCAGCAGCGGCAGCCGGACCCGAGCAGTGGGAGAGCGCAGCGTCCCCTCCTCCGCCCGCGACAACTTGGCGTCACGAACAGGATCTTACCGCTCTGCCGTTGGGTAGAGGTGCGCCTTGTTACCGCCGGAGGTGTCCGGCCAGAAAATTTCAGAAGCCGCCATCTTTGGCGCGAAAAGTTCCCGCTCAAGCGTCCCCTCGAGTAGTGGAGGCGCGAAGGCCAAGACCCCGCCCCGATAGAGGAGGAGCCGGAAAGAGGCTAAGGGGGACGGAAGCAAGATGTCTGCGCCCGACGGAGCTGCTGGAGGAGCGGCGGTCGCAGCCGCAGTGGCACCCGTGGATGGGAATGGGCCTGCCCAGGTCCCGGCCGCGCTGGCGGGGGGTGCCGCGGTCCCCGCTCTCGCTCAGGTGATGCCGTTCTCCTTGCCCTATGTGCCCGGAGCTACCTGGCTACCGCAGTACGACGGGAAACCTGATGCGTTACAGGTCTTCCGGAAAAAGCTTAACCCGCTCCTGGAATTGTACCCCCTGACTGATAAGCAACGTGCAGCGGTAGTGCTGGGCCAGCTAACCGGCGCGGCTGAGCAGGAGGCGGAGACCTGGGCCGAGGGGGACCGGTTCTCTGTAGCCACCATCTTTGAGAAACTACAGACTGCCTTTGAGACCCGTACCAAAGCTGAGCTGAGGATGCAGTTTTACCAATGTCGGCAATGGCTGTGGACAGCATTCGGGACTACGCTTTACGTCTGCAAACCGCCCTCTGCACACTGAAGCGGGTGGACACCATCAATGAGGCGGACAGCAACAAAATGTTAGTAGAGCAATTTGTGCAGGGGATGAGGTCCTCTGAGGATCGCAAACAACTCCGGCTGTGGGCCCTAGAACACCCTGATGTGGACTTTGCTGTGTTAAAGGAACGGGCCATTAAAGCTCTGCAACCCCCAGCTTCGGAAGTCTTGGAACCAGCCCCGTGGCCAGTTGAGACGGCCCCCGTCGTGGTGGCCCCTGCCCTACCAGCCTCTCCAGTACCTACAGCTCCAAGCAGCACGATTGAAGAACTGGCTGCCCAAGTCCGCCGCATGGATGGAGACCTCGCCAAGATTCTCGCCGCACTCCAACCTCTGACCAGATCCCAGCCTCCAACCAAGATACAGCTTGCCGACAGCCCTGAGGATGTTCCCTGGCTGCAGCGGAGAAGTGCTAACAACTCGCGGAACAGACCTCCAACCTGCTACAGGTGCAGCAAGCCTGGCCATTACTTCCGACAGTGCCCGTTAAACGAGCAACCCCTGGGGCCACGGGCCAATCCTCAGGAGTAGAACCCCGTGGCCCCCCAGACTGGCGGGACCGGTATATCGGGGCCCGGCCCATCATCCCCGTGGCTGTGGACGGCATACCGGTGATGGCTCTCTTGGACACTGGATCACAGGTAACCACCATACCATACACATTGTACCAACGGTATTGGGGGACAGACGAGCTGGCTCCCCCAGATACTAGTATAACACTGATTGCTGCTGATGGACTCCCACTGACCCAAGTGGGGTATAAACAAGTGGCCATGACGGTGGGGCGAGCTGAACTGCAACACCAGGGTATGATTGTGATCATGAATGAACCCAGTGATCATAACCCGAAGATAGTGCTGGGAACCAAGGTGATGGAGCACTGTATGAGTGATGTGTTGGCCCTACTGCAGCAGCTGGCCGCCACGGCGGCGGGGAGCCGACAAAGAGCTGTGCAGCGTGAGATCAGAGCCTTGATGTACCGCCAGCATGTAAACTCGACGGAAGGCGGAGATGGTGGCCCGTACAATACGGGAGAAGGAGAGCCTGAGACAAGCGACCTTCCGTGTCCGGGGCCCGCTGTATGAGGGGCAGGTGAGGCGGTTTGATGTCCGCCGGGGCTATGGATTCATCTATGGACCGGGCCTGGAGGCCGAAGTGTTTATAGCCCGGCGGGATGTTAATGCTCACCTGTCAGAAGAGCACCCCGGTCGTAACCTGATGCCGGGCGACTTGGTTCAGTACACCCGGCACTGTGGGGAGAGGGGGTGGTTTGCGCTGGATGCAAAGTTAATGGGCAGCCAGGAGGCCCGTGTGAGCGCCGCACCCCCTCCCTCAGGTGATGTCGAGGACTCTGAGTGATGGCAGCGGGGCACCGTTGTCACAGTCCCCGTTGGGACCAACATGTGTGTTAAAAGTTTTAAAGTTTGAAAATGAAAATGAAAATGATTACCGAAGATTAACCTGATTAACCTGCTGATTTGAAACCGGCCGTTGCCGGCACCGTTGTCCCCGTGGGGACCGTTTGAAGTTGCGTAAGGGACTCCTTACGGACAAGCCCGTGAACTTGCAGGGCAACCACAAATTTGTGGAATGTAAATAAAGTTTTGTTATGGCTTTACCGTTACCGCCTCCGGAGAGGCAGATTGGAGGGAGGGCCCGCAGTGGAGCAGGCTGGGGCCCAGCCACCACCGGAACCGGTGGCTACCCTCTGGGGGTCCAGGGGCTCTCCATGGACGTGGGTCCCCTGGAAAGGACAGATCCCGCTCGGGTAACTTGGTGCTGGACTGGGGTCAAGGGGTGCCGCCTGTTTCTTAGGGGCAGCATCAGGGCCAGGTTACTTGGGTGGGTGAGAGCGGAAGCCGTATCCGTTTAAAACCGTTTGCAACGTTTAAGAAAAGTGCCTCCCGTTGTGGGATGATGTTTTTCTACTTGTATTGTTTTCTTATCTTTTTTCAGAAAAATAAAGCCGGTGTTGGACGGGCAGCCCGCGGACGGTCTGCATTTTGCTATGGGGGAAAGTGACGCCCTGGGCAAGCCAGGGGTCACAGGTAATGACATCACCACACCCTACACCCCGGTTAGGTACACCTAAGCTAGACCAGAAATCCTTGTTGCCCTCCCCAGGGGCTGATGTCCACACCAGGGGGTGGAGCCAGGCGGTTGGTCTCCACCCACCAAGGAGTTCACAGTCCTGGAGGCAGGAAAACACAGGCAGTTAGAGTTTGGAGGAGGAAGTGAGAGGAGATTAGTTGTGGAGGTTGAAGTAGAAGGAGGAAAAGTAGTAAAAGAGCAGCCTGAAGTTGGTCCGGGTGTGTGCCCCGGACAGAGACAGCAAGGTTGGCAGACGGCGGTGACCGTCTGCAGGAGTGGCCTATCGGAGGTGCCGTAAAGACCGTGGACGGGTGGTGGCCCGGCGGTACCGGACCGGTACACAAGGAGAAGCCAGCACCATTGGCAGGGGCCTTTCGGATCCCGGCAAGGCTAGGAGTCGCCGTGAATTTGCCAAATCAGTCAGTGAAGGGGACCTCCGGGTCTCCAAACAACTAAGTCCCGATTGAAGGCAACAGTCCAACCGTATGAGAGAGACACCGCCACCGCCAAGGCACCAGTTTCTCAGGGCCAGCGCCTGCGGGCAAAGAGGGGCTCCTCCGGCCCATATCCAAGTCGGGGAGCGGGTTACCAGTGGGAACCCATCGCAACCAACAGAAGTACTAGGTGCAGGGAAAGAGACAGTCACCGTTAACTACCGAGGAAAAGCAACAGCAGCCGTCCGTGGGAACCGTCTTTCCAGCCGTGTGTTTTACCGAGAACTGTGTCAACGTCTCAGGCTGAGTGAGTACCACCGTGCCGTGCGGCACAGCGCTGCTCCCGCGACCCTGCACCTCACCAGGCCCCGCACCCGGCCTACCATCCACCCCTACCCCATCACCGGGCCCCGGGATAACCAACCCCCTACCCACGGAGGGGAGAAATAACAACAAAGCTGCTCCCTGTCACCGCTCCCGGGATCCCCGTCCAGAGCAGCGGTGGTGTCCACACAATCACCACAACCGTGGGTGGCGTCACGGACAATAAATCCCCAAAACCAATCCCCTTTTCACTCACGGGTGAGGAGCGCCGCTCGAGTCCCCGGGATCCGGCCCATCGCTCGAGCCACCGAGCAGCAGAGGCAGCAGCGGCAGCCGGACCCGAGCAGTGGGAGAGCGCAGCGTCCCCTCCTCCGCCCGCGACAATATCAGACAAGGGATTTTCTGGATTTGTTTTCTCATTTTGTCTCTCATAGTTGGGGTCTACCTATGATGTCAATTACAGGCCAACCTCATCTTTTTAAGTGGGAGAACTTGTACAATTGGTGGCTGACTAAATACTTTTTTTCCCCACTCTATTAATCAAACGTTCAGATAAGGGCGGAAATGTTGTGATTTTGCCAGTGCAGATGTACAAGGATGAGGCTCTCAGACAGCTTAACGATAAACATTGTAATAAAAAACTGGTCAGCTGTCCCCTGCCCGCATTTCTTCATGAATTAAAATCATTATTGGATGATAGTGTTGAGTCCAACGCAATCACTTCTAGGATGCGGGATTTGCTGTTTCCTGACCATGCCATCATCCTTACATTCCATCTCTTGTGCAAAGTTCACAAAGACCCCCGAATACCATCTGGGAGACCAATTGTCTCTAGCATTGGGGTCTTTGTGAACCTATTTGTCGATCTGTCGATTTTTTTTTCTACAACAGTGTGTCCAGACATTGCCGTCTTTTGCCCAAAACACCACAAATGTTCTTAGGAGGTTGGATGGGGTGGTGCTTGGTGAAAATATGTGGTTGGTGAGCTGCGATGTGGAGTCCTTATACACTTCTATACATCATACACAAGGAAAGCTGAGTTTTTTCTAAATATGACTAACCTTGATTCAGCGTTGAAGGAAATTATCACACTTCTCGGTTTCATTCTTAAGGCCCCTTTACACACTGCAACATCGCAAACGACATCTCTGTAACGTCACCGGTTTTGTGACGTAATAGCGACCTCCCAGCGACATTGCAGTGTGTGAAACACATCAGCGACCTGGCCCCTGCTGTGAGGTTGCTGATCACTACACATCTCTCAGGACCATTCTTTGGTCCTTTGTTTCCCGCTGTGCAGCATGATCGCTAGAAAGTCTCAGTGTGTAAAGAGGCCTTTAGACATAACTTTTTTGTGTTCATGAACCACCCTTTCCTACAGCTCCAGGGAACCGCTATGGGGGCTGCATGCACAGCCTCATATGCAAATCTGTTCATGGGCATGTGGAAAAGGGGACAGTCCTTGGCACAGATGGTCATGATAACATTATCTCTTAGAGGCGTTATAATGATGATGTTGCCTTTGTTTGGCAGGACTCCACCATGCAGCTGGAGAAAGACTCCTCAACTGAAACAACAGGAACATTGGAAGTATAGTCAGACATCCATTCATTTCCTGGATCTGGCTATGTCCAGGTTACCTGATGGATCTCCCCGCACAGACATTATTCGGAAAAGTACCGCCAGCAATTTCCTCCTTCATCATTCATCATCCCATCCACCTTAACTAAAACACTCCATTCCCATTTGACAGTTCCTCCGTGATCGGAGGATCTGTTCTGATAACCCTACCTTTCACCAGCAAGCAGCTACCCTATCCTGGAGATTACGTGATAGGGGTTATAGATATGAAGACATTGCCCAATGGAATGAATGTGTGTGCAACACCAATTGACAATCATTACTTTCTACAGGTAATATTTGTAATAAGAGATCTGCAAAGAAGACAATTAGGTTTATGACTACATTCAATGCCGAGTGGTGAGCAATAGAAGGGTCCTTGATAAGCACTAGTCTATTCTACTTACAGACAAGGATCTAAAACAAGTGCTCACCCAACATCCTTCCATCTGCTGACAAAGAGCCAATGCATTCCTCCAAAAAGTAAATATATCTCCCCTGGGGATCTTTTCCGTGTGGAACTTGTTCAGCATGTCAGTATATCCTTAAAAAGCTTGATTTCACTACCTCCAAGGGTAATAAAATTTTTTGCAACATCCATTTCATTATTTGCAATACGGAGGCAGTCATTTATCATGCCACATGCCCCTGTGGCCTTAAATATATTGCAATGACCACACGCACTTTGAAAAATACACATGCAAGAACGTGTGCGAGACGTTAGAAATACCGCCAAATCTTTGAAGCCTGATAGAAAAAATGTTTAGGAATGGTCTTTAGTTTATCACCATGTCAGTAACCCACAGGGCCTCTGTGTACGTGGAATTGATCACGGGCATCAGGGGAGGGTGACGTCAAATGTAAACTCTTACAGAAAGAGACAAGGTGGATGGTCACCCTGGAGACAGTCACCCCCTTGGCTTAAATAAGATGGTAAGTCAAGTCACTTCTCTCCATATAGTGATTTTTTTTTTTAGGTTTTTGCACCCAGTTCAGACTTAGAATGGTGTTCCAAACGTTATTTCTTTATTTATTAGCTGTCAACTCTTCATCTGAAATTCAGATGCACATTTTGCCGCCACTGCCAGAGTGAAGCTTTTGCTGCACAACTATTCAAAATTCAATGGCAGCCGCCGGCCAATCAGGGGCAATGCCTCTGATTGGCTAGCGTTTGCCACTGGAATAATTGTGTAGAGAAAGAGCTTCACTCTGTGCAGTGCCAGCAAAACGTGCCTCTGAATTTCAGATAAAGACCTGACAGTGGCGGCCCCTGCTGCAATCGTTATTGGGTTCACGGGCCTGCAGGACGTGAGAAGCAGCCTTAGGAGATGCATGCGTGTTTGAGACCCCTGATGTAAAGGATATGGGCACTTTTATTCCTAATTCACAGGCCTATGTTTAAAAATGTACCTGTAAAAATGGTACCGGCGTCAGTTTCAGGTCTATGTGTCCGTTTTTTACCATCAGTATGTGATTGGCTTTTTTATAGATAGCTAAAGAAATAACTTACAAAGTTTCTCCTATACTTTGCAATATTAAATATGGTCAGCACACACATAGAAAACATGTATGTCATCTGTTTGCTGTATGTGTTGTTTCCCAGACCTATAGACTTGTTCTGGCCTTTTTCAACTATGATACGGTAAAAAAAAACCAAAAGGACATGTCTCTGAGTTATTCATGGACACACAGTTTTTGAAAAAACACAGCCCCATAGACTATAATGGGTATCTGTTGTATCCATGAAAAACACAGACCAAACAAGTACGTGCAAAATGGACATATGAATGTGGCCTTAGTGTAACCTAGCAGTAATGGGTGTGACTACTTAAAGTGCCTAGGGTAGCATGAATGCCAAATACGGCCCTGTACACCAGTCTACTATATGTAAAAGATTATATTAAACCAAAAAAGGAAGAACCGAACAACAAGGTCTTAAATAAGTTATATCTTTATTATCAAAATTAAAATTACACATAAAACACACACACGACTGTTGACTGGAAAAAGGCGTCAAGAAAAACCTGCATAGTATGTATGAATAAATATCAATCGAATATATGACGGTAGCGATAGGGAGTTCAGGAATGGTCATAAAAAATGGTAATAATAAATAAGTTACTGCCAAAAACTACCAATAATAACTAACAAGCACTGAGATATAGCTGAATTTGGTGCCATGTATTTATGATAGGCAAATTGCAACTGGTAGCAAATACATTAATAGGTACTACCGATGGCCTCAATAAGGCAGGAAAATATAAAGGGAAGACACATGGCTCAGGGGACTCCCCACTCTTAGATGTCACACCCTGAATCACCACTGAAGGTGGAACATGTAGTTGCACTCTTGCATTGTCCTATTTAAATTCTCTGCAGCCAGAGTACTTTTCATCCCACTCTGATCTAACTAAAACTCTTGAAGAGCCTGGGGAGTGGTTTAGTAAGCATACATAGCGCTCCTACTTACTTTCCCTTAGCTGGATTTTTCATCTCAAATCCTGATATAAGACTTTTTTATGAGCCTGGGGAGTGGTTCAGTAAGCATACATAGCGCTCTCACCTACTTTCCCTTTGCTGGATCTTTCATCCTCCAATCTTGATATAAGATAAAAAAGAGCCAAATTTATTCCTTCCTTGGACCTTTTTGTCCTTATTTCCAATATACAGTATTGCAAGGTATACCACCTCATATGCTGTCTGTATTTTGATGCAACTACCGTTGCCTAGCAAAAAACTTCAATTAGTGACTGTGTCTTAGAATGTCCTTGATAAAAACCTAAACTAAGGTTGAAACGTTGGACTTTTCTAAACACAAGTTAAATAAAATATATTTCAAAGAAACACGATTTTTTCTCTTATTCTTGGAGTGTGCCGGAGCTTTCTGTATTTATTTGACGATTCGTTTTTCTCCGTGCACCCATTTAAAGAGTGAGCCAGGTTTATCTTACCTCAAATGCTCATGGGGCGAGCACTGTATTAGTGGCTCCACTGGACTGAAGGTACTGTTTACTTGCCTTGGGGAGCAAACTGGACTGGCCGCCGAGTCTTCACTACTGCCACTGGAGATGGCAGCAGGTACATACGCTGGTAAGCAGCTGGCAGACAGTAACCCCAGGGGATCTGCGGTACACTGGCAGCTGGCGCCATGGACACAGTACAGTCTCTGGAAGTTGCGACAGCAGCAGCATGCAGAGTAGTGGATCCATTCGTAATGGATGGGTAGATATAACAGCAGCGACCGACATGGATACTTGCAGTGGCAGATATCAAGGTAGGCGGCCGACGTGGATGGCAGCAGATCAGCAAACTGGCACAGCACTGAGGTATAGATAAATGTCAGCAGCAGCACACAGCACAATGACAGCAGCAGCACTAAGGGACCTGAAAACTAGCAACAAAACTAACTCGTTGCCCAGGCACCTTCCTTAAGGTGAAGGGCCTTAAATACCTGAAACCTCTCAACTCACCTGAGAGGCACTTCCTTTGGGCAGAGCCAAGAAGCTTGTGTGGTGTATACAGGCTCTGGGAGACAACAGCATGGATTGTGGATGGGGCAGCCACCGCAGGATGGCCGGGCAGGAGAGAGAGAGCGGATTACCCTGCCGGGGGAGGGGGCAGGACAGCGCGGTGGTGCGGGTATGGACGTTACACCATGCCTCTTTCCAAGTGACTCAGAAGGCTCAACTTTCCCAATCTAATGATTTCTTCCTGAAATTAATCTACGGAAACATACACACTTGATTTTCTCCACGGTCACTTGTCTAATTTCCATACATGTTAGATCCAATATTTAATGAGCAGATATCTCTAACCAAGTGGCTAATTAGTGGATAATCTTTCATAAATATATTTCTTCTCTAATGTTAGCATTTATTTTTATAAGAAATCAAGTGTACCTATTTCTTTTTTTTCTACATGGCCTTCACATCGGTAGGAGTCCAGATTCTGGGCTGATTGCTCAAAAGTCAGATCTGAAGTGCGCAATTTAGCAAGTAAAAGTATATACAGTATCTACTGCATGACCACATGCACAGAGTGTAAAGAGCTATAAAAAGACTACAAAACATATCTAAAAGCCTTTTTGCATCTTTTAAAGATTAGCTGATCACTCAGAAGGAAGCTACACAAACATGAGTAGAACCAAATAAGTTCAGGACTACTGTACTTTTGTGAATACTGGGCTTTTAGGTTCTGATTTAGCAGAATTTTACTGTCATATTGATAGGTCAAAAATATAAAAACTTGTTTTATTATTTTATCATTTTTTCTGTTTTACACCATTTTTGTGTGGAGAGAAAGCTGTGGATGCTAAGTCTTAAATAAATTGATTAGTTTATTAATTAAATAGGTAAATCTTTTATCCCCCGCAAGTAAAAAAGCTTAATGAGTATCTCTGTTCTGGAAGCTAGTCTAGTGATCCTGACGGAGAAGTGTGCATCAACGGGATAGCTTGTATTAAGCTGTCCTCATAATCTACAATGAGATATAATGAAAAACTAAGCCTTGGTTTTCAATATGTGCTGATTAAATGTCACACAAATTAAAAATAAAACCTGCACAGCATTGGCAAACCTGGGAAAGTGAGCCGATATCTGCAAAGCAGCTCGAAGGAGCTTTATGGACACTGGTAACCTGAAGGCTATGGATGTAAACTTTTTTGGACAAAAACTTTATAACTACTATTATAACATCAGTTTATGGAACTACTAACTTTAAATTTGTTTTAGCAACAACCTTATTAGGCTGAGTTCACATGTACTGTAATCATCCGTTAGAACGGATCCTGCAGAGGTCCGCTGGCAAAATTATGTCTGCTGGATCTATTTCTTTAACATGAGAGTCTATGGAGAACGGGCCAGTCTTTTTGATATACTTGTAGTGCATTTCATTCTGATTGAGCACTCCACCCTATAACAGGCTTTGTCCATCCTTCTTTATAGCTGGATCCTTTCTGGCCAGACATATAGCTTTTTAACCCAAATAGAGGCATTTAAGTTTGGGTCCTGGGATATACAGATATTCTTTGTCGCTGGTTACCGGGCTCACATGCAGTGGCCAATACATAAGCTAAGTGTGTCGCCCCTGCAGCTGATCGAACCGCTCGGATCTGGGGATGGTGATTACTCGTGGCTCAAGGGTCTCCAGACCCGGGGGCTAGGGGCCACACTCAAATGGAAAAGGGAGTATTTACAGGGATTTGGTATAGTTTGTGACGCCTCCCGTGGTGTACGGTAATTGGGAGTACCGCCGCTGCCGTTGGGAGGACCCGGGGTGATGGAGTGGGGCAGTTAGATGACGTTACCCTCCATGGGTAGGGGAAGGCCCCGGGACTCTGGATGGTGATGCGGGGACGTGGTGCAGGGGTCAGTCGGGTACTCACTCAGCAATGAAACAGACGCTGACAATGGGGTAAACCAAGTCTCTGACTGCCGTTGCCTCTCAGGGGGAGCTCGTCCGGGTCCAGTCCCCTGCAGCACTGCCGGTGGTCCGTAACCTGTCTCCTGGCACAAAAGTTTTAGATTGTCTGTTGTGGCCCGGTAGCTTGGAGCTTTCCGGGCCCCGCTCCCCACTGTGGCTAAGTGAAGGAGCCTGCTCTCAGGAGCTCACGCTTGGGATTTCAGTGGGCCGCTTGCTAGGAAAGCCCTATACCCCTCGTTGCGCTAGTGCCCCCGATCTCTGAGCTGGGTGGGAACAGTCCATAAAGGCCCTGTCCTCTGCACTTTAATTGCCGGGTCGCCTGAAGCTTCTCCCCGACCTTGTATCCCGACGTTCCTTCGGTCCCGGACTGGTGATAGGACCAGGCTGCTGACCGTCCTCCTCGACCGGTTCCAGGCACCTAGCCTCAATCACCTGCGACCGGGGGTCCGACTCCACTAGGTCTAGACCACTGTCTGCGACCTAGTTTACTTTTCCCCTGGGAGCTCCAACTCCCAGCTTTCTCAGAGCTCCTCACAGTTCGAGGTCTACCACTGAACTAACTTGACACCTCCCACCTGAGCCCTGACTCTCTGCCTGACCCCTAACTGGGCGGCCCTAATCCTGCTTAAGCAGCCCACTGGTGTGCCTGACAGGTGTGGTGCAAAGTGTATCTAGGATTTGTGAATGCTGGTGGAGGCAGTACTGCAGGATGGAGACCCAGAACCATGGGGGGGGGGTTGAATCCTGCACTAAGAAAAAGAGCGTGCAGAACCCTGTGACGACCCGAATAGTCCAGGGCGTCACATAAGTATGTATTTTTTTTCAAATATTCCTATAGTATTAATGCAATACCAGCATTCCCTTATATACTGTTAGCATTCTAGAATGCAGCTGTGTGTATTTTGTAGTTAACGCTAAGGCTGTGTGCACAACTTGCTTTTTTGCTGCATTTGTGCTTACAGATTTTGACAAATCTGCAAGGAAATCCTTATGCCAGCAAAATCTGAGAATCCTTAAGTGTTGTGCACACGTTCAGGATTTTTTTCTTGCAGATTTAGTGGCAAAAAAAAAATCTGCAGCATGTCACTTCTTTCTGTCTTTTCACCATTGAAAGCAATGAAAAAATGTGGCAAAAACTCACATTTTTGCGGTAGCGTTTTAGCTGCCAGGAGATGCAGATTTGGTTGTAGAATGTCTATAACATGTGCACATAGCCTAAGAGCTAAGACTTCTCTATGCACATAAAAAGCCTTTTTCTCTCAAATATTGTTCACAAATTTGCCTACATCTGTGTTAGTGATCACTTCTCCTTTGCTGAGATAATCTATCCACCTCACAGGTGCGGCATATCAAGATGCTAATTAGACAGCATGATTACTGCACAGGTGTGCCATAGGCTGGCCCCAATAAGGCTGCTTTCACACATCAGTTTTTTGCCATCAGGCACAATCCGGCAAAAACATGAAAAAAACGGATCAGGCGTCTGTTGCCGCCGGATCCGTTTTTTCCTCCATAGCCTTCTATTAGCGCTGGATTGTGCTGGATGGCACTGCGTTCCATCCGGCTTTCACCTTTTGTTTGCTTCTCCGGCGGCCGGATGGAACGTTGAATGGAACATTTTTTTGTTTCCCGCGAAAAACTGTATCGCGCCGGATCTGGCGCCGTACGGCATGTTTTATAATGGAAACCTATGGATCCCAGATCCGGCGTTATACGGCATATGACGGAATCCAACAACGGGTCTGTTTTTGTTTCTGGGCATGCCCAGAGTCTCTCTCTCTCTGTCGGTCTCTCTCTCTGTGGGTCTGTCGGTCTCTTTTTCGGTCGGTCGGTCTCTCTCTGTTGATGTCGGTCAGTCTCTCTCTCTCTGTCTGTCGGTCAGTCGGTCTCTCCCTCCTTCATACTCACCGATCACAGGCGTGGCGCTGCACAGCTGTCACACTGCTCTGGCGGCTTCTCCTGCTTTTGGAAATGCCGGCCGCTCATTATTCCATCTCGTATTCCCTGTTTCCCCCGCCCACCGGCGCCTATGATTGGTTGCAGTCAGGCACGCCCCCACCCTGAGTGACAGCTGTCTCACTGCAACGAATCACAGCCGCCGGTGGGCGGGTCTATATCGTCCAGTAAAATAAATAAATTAAAAAAAAAACGATGTGCGGTCCCCATCAATTTTGATACCAGCCAAGGTAAAGCCCCATGGCTGATGGCTGGTATTCTCAGGATAGGGAGCCCCACGTTATGGGAAAACCCCAGCCTAAAAATATCAGCCAGCAGCCGCCTGGAATTGCCGCATCCATTAGATGAGACAGTCCCGGGACTCTACCCGGTGCATCCCGAATTGCTCTTGTGCGGTGGCAATCGGGGTAATAAGGAGTTAATGGCAGCCCATAGCTGCCACTAAACTCTAGGTTAATCATGGCAGGCGTCTATGAGACACCATCCATGATTAACCTGTAAGTTAAAGAAAATAAACACTATCACAGAAAAATCCTTTATTTGAAATAAGACAAAAAAAAAAACAAACACGCTCTTTCACCACTTCATTAACTCCCAAATACCCCTCCAGGTCCAACATAACCCACACGAGGTCCCACGACGCTTTCAGCTCTGCTACATCGGAAGCTGACAGGAGCGGCCATAAAACACTGCAGCTCCTGTAAGCTCCGTGCAGCAACTGAAGTGAGTCGTGCTGTCAGCGATGACGTCACTCAGGTAGTGCCGGTGTGTGTGCGGTGATGATGGGGGCGGTAGTGCTGGGGGGTGTGCGGTGATGATGGGGCAGTAGTGCCGGGGAGTGTGCGGTGATGATGGGTGTGGTAGTGCTTCGGTGATGATGGGGGCTGTAGTGACTGGGTGTGTGCGGTGATGATGGGGCAGTAGTGCCGGGGAGTGTGCGGTGATGATGGGGCAGTAGTGCCGGGGAGTGTGCGGTGATGATGGGTGCGGTAGTGCTGCGGTGATGATGGGGGCTGTAGTGACTGGGTGTGTGCGATGATGATGGGTGCGGTAGTGCCTGGGTGTGTGCGGTGATGATGGGTGCGGTAGTGCCTGGGTGTGTGCGGTGATGATGGGTGCGGTAGTGCCTGGGTGGGTGCGGTGATGATGGGGGCGGTAGTGCCTGCATGTGTGCGGTGATGATTGGGGCGGTAGTGCTTGTCTGTGCGGTGATGATGGGGGCGGTAGTGCCTGGGTGTGTGTGGTGATAATGGGGGTGGTAGTATCGGTATGTGCAGTGATGATGGGGGCAGTAGTGCTGGTGTGTGTGCAGTGATAATGGGGATGGTAGTGCCTGCGTGTGTGCGGTGATGATGGGGGCGGTAGTGCCGGCGTGTGTGTGGTGATGATGGGGGCGGTAGTGCCGGCGTGTGTGCGGTGATGATGGGGGCGGTAGTGCCTGCGTGTGTGCGGTGATGATGGGGGTGGTAGTGCCTGCGTGTGTGCGGTGATAATGGGGGCGGTAGTGCCTGCGTGTGTGCGGTGATAATGGGGTCCCCCTCTCCCTATCTCTCCCTTTTGGCATGAAGAAAAATAAAACAAAAAAAAAAAACGGATCAGTTTTTTGCTGCATTCGTCGCATCAGTTTTTACGCAATCTGCGACGGATCCGTTGCATCAGGCACAAGCCGGATTGTGCCTGAGGGCAAAAAACGGATGTGTGAAACCAACCTAATAGGCCACTCTAAAATGTGCAGTTTTATCAACAGGACAATGCCACAGATGTCGCACGTTTTGAGGGAGCGTGTAATTAGCATGCTGACTGCAGGAATGTCCACCACAGTGTAACGCCTGCCTGGATCCACAGACTCAGACGGGCTGTAATAGAGAGGCTAGAGGGAAGCCACTCACCAAGCAGAACCCCTAGAACCCTGAAACCCTTTAACCCCTATACAAGGATTTGGAATTACACAGGGCCCAAGATGATCACTACCTGTGGAAGGCTGCAGTCCGATGAGTGTAGTAGTCAGGCAGGGTCGAACCGGGAAATGCAAAACAGGGACAGAATCAGCAGGCAAGGACATAATCAGAAAACAAAGCAGAGGTCAAATCCGGATCGGGCAGCGAGGTACATAAATAGCAGGCAGGAGGGTAGTCAGGAAACAAGCAGAAGTCAGAACACCAGAATCACTAAACAGAACAGGGCGGAACAGGAACCAGGAATACAGAACTATCTCTGGCAGTGGTCAGCAGACAGGAGGGGAAATAAGAAGGGTGAGGTGTCTTCCCATTGGTTGTAGCTGAATTATGGTAACTTCAGCTGGAAGACACACACCACCTACAGTCAGCCAGTGGTATTGCAGATACCGTGGAAACCCAGCCCAGTGGATGAGCGGAGCCTGCCCCCACCAGCACCGCTGGCATCGACTCCTCTCCTTTCACCAGCACTATCCACGGCAGGACCACGGCGTTGCCTGGTGATCGAAGTAGAGGTGGCTGGAGCGGACTCCGGTGGGAACGTAACACACAGCTGTTGCCCATTAATTGAATGTTCATTTCTCTACTATTAGCCATTTCCAAAGGTGTTTCAGAGAGTTTACATCCAACCAGCCTCACAACCGAAGACCATGTGTAACCACACCAGAACAAGACCTCCACGTGCAATATCTTCACTTTCAAGATCGTCTGAGAAATGCCACCTGGACACATACTGCAACAATTGGTTTGCATAACCAAACAATCTCTGCCCAAATGTCTCATGGAAGCTCATCTGCCGCTCTTTGTCTTCATCGAGGTCTCCACCTGACTGCAGTTTGTCGTTGTACCCAACTTTAGTGGGTAAATGTTCCCATTCGATGGCGTCTGGTGATGTTTTCTCTTCACAGATGAATCCTGGTTTTCACTGTACAGGGCAGATAGCAGACTGTGTATGGTGTTGGGTGGGTAAGCATTTTGCTGATAACATTGTGAATTGAGTGACAAATGGTGGCAGTGGGATTAGGGTATGGGTACGTGCATGTTATGGACAATGAATAAAAGTGCATTTTATTGGTGCCATTTTGAATGCACAGAGATACCGTGACGAGAGCCTGAGGCCCATTGTTGTGAAATTCTTCTACGACCGTCACCTCATGTTGCACCATGACAATGGACTGTCCCATGTTGCAAGGAACTGTACACAATTCCTGGAAGCTGATGTGCCACCCCAGCAGCGGATCGAACCGCTCGGATCCGGGGGTGGTGATCATTCGTGGCTCGAGGGTCTCCGGACCCGGGTGCTTAGGGGCTACACTCAAATGGAAAGGGAGTATTTACAGGGGATTTGATGTAGTTCGTGACGCCACCCGTGGTGTGCGGTAATTGGGGAGTACCGCCACTGCCGTTGGGAGTACCCGAGGTGATGGAGTGGGGCAGCTTGGTGATGTTGGCCTCCACGGGTAGGGCTAGGCCCCGGGACTTCGGTGGGAGCTGAGGGGACGCAGTGCAGGGGTCAGTCGGGTACTCATTCAGCAATGAAGCAGACGCTTACAACAGGGTAAACCAAGTCTCTGTACACCGTTGCCTCTTGGGGGGAGCTTGTCCGGGTCCCGTCCCCCACAGTACTGCCGGTGGTCTGTAATATGCCTCCTGACACTAAGTTTTAGATTGTCCGTTGTAGCCCGGTAGCTTGGAGCTGTCCCGGCCCCGCTCCCCACTGTGGCTAAGTGGAGGAGCCTGCTCTCAGGAGCTCCCGCTTGGGATTTCAGTGGGCTGCTTGCTAGGAAAGCCCTATCCCCCTCGTTGCGCTAGTGCCCCCGATCTCTGAGCTGGTGGGAACAGTCCATAAAGGCCCCGTTCTCCGCAGGTTAATTGCAGGGTTGCCGGAAGCTTCTCCCCGACCTAGGGTCCGTGTACCCCATCGTGCGTTCAGTCCCACACCGGTGATAGGACCAGGCTGCTGACCATCCTCCTTGACAGGTCCCAGGCACCTAGCCTAAATCCCCTGTGACCGGGGATCCGACTCCTCTAGGTCCAGACCACCATCTGCGACCTAGTTTACTTCTCCCCTGGGAGCTCCAACTCCCAGCTCCTCACAGCTCGAGGGCTCCCACTCAACTGACCTGACACCTCCCACCTCCCTCTCTGACCCCTAGGTGGGCGGCCCTATTCCTGCTTAAGCAGTCCACTGGTATGCCTGACAGGAGTGGTGCAAGGTGTATCTAGGATTTGTGAATGCTGATGGAGGCAGTACTGTAGGATAAACACAACCATGGTGGGTTGAATACTGCACGGGTAGGGCAGTTTGTGCAGTACCCTGTGACGACCTGAATAGTCCAGGGGCGTCACACTGAAAACATCCCTATTCTTGCATGGCAGCATAGTCACCGGACATGTCACCCATTGAGCAAGTTTGTGATGCTCAATTCTGCCTTCAGTTCTGTCTTCATCAGAGGATTCAATTACTGTATACCTACTACCTAAAGATGTCTATGGAGGAAGCTGAAAGGAAATGAGGCAGAGTGCACAAAAAGAATCTCCTGTAGCTTCCATTGCAAAAGGGAAAGACAGCCTCATGTTCATGTATATGACACCACTATTTTGAAAAGTGATCAGAGTAACTACAATAGGGAGAGCTGTACAATTGCCTGCATGGCCTCATACTTTTTTGAGTTTGAACAAGAGTGAAGATGCCCCCTATCTTCCTTATACAGTAGGTGGAGGACCTCAAAAGCCAAAATTAAACCAGCACCTACAAGACATTTATGACATATACGGTACTTTTGATATTTCATATATGCCTCAGATGGTAATATCCTCTAAGGGGCTTTTACTATGAACAAAGTTAATTTTAAAGTTCATTTTAATCAATAGATCTTAGAATAATAATTTCCACAATTGGATGTGTTTAATTTTTTTCTGTGCTGAGATAATTTTGCCAAGGGCAACAATAAAACGTAAAGGGATTTTCCCACGAAAAAGTTGATTTTAATCAATAGACCTTGGAATCTATATATATATAATTGCACCTCTGTCTGTCTGTCTGTCTTGCTCCACAATTGTGTCCTTACGGTGACACAAAGCTGATTGGCCGCTGGGCTCGCCATGGCCCCGCCCCCCCGCACGGATTGGCCGCTCACCCAGGCTCCTGGGAGGGGGGAGGCTTGGAGAAGAGAGGCTGATGCTGGAGGAGGCTGAGGCTGGGAGGAGAGAGGCTGATGCTGGGGACAGAGAGGCTGATGCTGGGGACAGAGAGGCTGATGCTGGGGACAGAGAGGCTGATGCTGGGGACAGAGAGGCTGATGCTGGGAGGAGAGAGGCTGATGCTGGGAGGAGAGAGGCTGATGCTGGGAGGAGAGAGGCTGATGCTGGGAGGAGAGAGGCTGATGCTGGGAGGAGAGAGGCTGATGCTGGGGGCAGAGAGGCTGATGCTGGGGGCAGAGAGGCTGATGCTGGTGCAGCATGGGGGATGGAGCACGATGGCGGTTGGAGTACGATGGGGAGTGCGCAGCATGGTGGATGGAGCACGTTTGGGAGTGCGCAGCATGGCGGATGGAGCACGTTTGGGAGTGCGCAGCATGGCGGATGGAGCACGTTTGGGAGTGCGCAGCATGGCGGATGGAGCACGTTTGGGAGTGCGCAGCATGGCGGATGGAGCACATTTGGGAGTGCGCAGCATGGCGGATGGAGAACGATGGGGGGTGCGCAGCATGGCGGATGGAGAACGATGGGGGGTGCGCAGCATGGCGGATGGAGCACGATGGGGGGTGCGCAGCATGGGGGATGGAGCACGATGGGAGGTGCACACCTCCCCCCAACACACACACACACACACACTCTGGGAACCACAAACACCGCCCTACACAGACACCCACACACACAGACAACGCTGCACACACACAACACCCAACACACAAACACCGCGGCATACATAAATATACGCACATACCACGCAACACACACACATTGCACAAAACATACCTCCCCCCAAAACACACCACACCCACACAAACCGCGCAACACACACACACACACACACAACGCTACAGACACACAGCGCTCCACAAACAACCCAACACACGCAACACACATACAACACTGCTCTCACCCCCCGCCACACCCAGACAACACCCAGAACATGTACAGCGCCCTACACAAACACTTGGTAACTACAGACAACAACATCTATATATATATATATATAACAAAAATCAAACATTAACTACACAATACGTAAATTCTAGAATACCCGATGCGTAGAATCGGGCCACCTTCTAGTAATAATAATATCCATATTTGGATGTGTTTATAAAATGTCCCTGTGCTGAGATAATCTTATATACGTGTCCCTGCTATGTGCTGTGTAATGGCCGTGTCTGACCATACAGGGACATGGTCTGGGCCGGGGAGGAAGTAAAAATATAAAAACGCTATAGCACGAGATGACAGCGGTTCTTTTTGTGAGGTAAAACATTTCCATATCTGTTTTTTACAAGATATTTTACCGTTAAAGAAAGAATTATTTGTGGTCCTGTGCTTTGCTATCTGTATGTTTTTTTTACTTCTTTGCAAATAAATTGAGGGAGGCCGTTGCGCCCTAGTTGGATTTTGGGTGGGAGTATGCATATCACATATCGCGGCCACGTGATCGCTGTTCCAGGCTCTGTAACCATTAAATCCTCACAGTGCACAGTATGTGCTTTGCGAGGATTCACAAGGCTGCAGTCACAGAGTGACACAGAGTGACCACAAACTTATAGACTTAAGCGGACTTTACACGCTGCGACATCGCTAGCGATGTCGTGAGCGATAGCACCCGCCCACGTCGGTGGCGCGTCATGGGGTGATCGCTGCCGTAGTGAACAATATCGCTACAGCAGCGTCACGCAATTACCTCATAACCGACGTTGCTGTGGCCGCCGACCAATCTCTCCTTTAAGAGGGAGGTTCGTTTGGCGTCACAGCGACGTCACTAAGTGGCCGCCCAATAGCAGAGGAGGGGCGGAGATGAGCGGCCCGAACATTCCGCCCACCTCCTTCATTCCTCATTGCCGGCGGCCGCAGGTACGGTGATGTTCCTCGTTCCTGTGGTGTCACACATAGCGATGTGTGCTGCCGCAGGAACGACTAACAACCTGCGTCCTGCAACAGCAACGATAATTGGGATTAGAACGACGTGTCAACAATCAATGATTGGGTGATTATTCCCTGCTGGTACTCTGCTTGTAATCCTAGGGCTTTATACAGGCTTAAGCTGGGTTTACACACTGCAACATCTCAAACGACATCGCTGTAACGTCACCGGTTTTGTGACGCAATAGCGATGTTGTTTGCGATGTTGCAGTGTGTGAAACCTATCAGCGACCTGGCCCCTGCTGTGAAGTTGCTGATCGCTACAAATCGTTCAGGACCATTCCTAGGTCCTTTGTTTCCCGCTGTGCAGCATGCATCGCTACAAAGTTTCAGTGTGTGAAGACTTTGCAGCGACTTTGTTAGCAACTTCCCTTTCAAAAAGCTGCTTATCAACGTCCCCAACAACCAGCTAGGTTGCTCTGCAGGTCCGGATCGCTGTTGAGTTGTTGGACAGGTTTGCCTGTTTGACAGCTCACCAGCAACTCACCAGAGACTTAGGGAGGTCGCTGTTACGTCACAAAACCGGTGACGTAACAGCGATGTCCTTTGCGATGATGCAGCGTGTAAACCCAGCTTTAGATTGTTACAGTCGGTGCTCGTGTTTTGTTCTTGTGCTGATAATTTTTTTTTGCTGCACTAGCACCTTACTATTAGAGCCATTACATTTGTTGGCTCTACCTATACTGTTAACTCTGGATTTTATACTGACTTATATTGTCAGAATTGTTTTCTATGTCCTGTTTATTGTATTGTTGTACCTGCATTGTCTTACATATTGCATTAGCACTTTACTTGGGTCCATGGGACGAGTGTCCTCTTTTTAAATGTTTTTATGGTGTTTGCACTGAATTATCTTTCAATAAATTTCATGTTATACGTTGTGTATTTATCTAGTGAGTTGAGTGCTTTTTGCCTACTTCTTTTCTCTTGTATACTATTAGCTTGGTAGATCTTGCACCCTCACTTTTGGATATATTTTTTTTTATTACTATAGCTGTGCAGCTCTGTCTCTTGCTTAATACGATCAACGATTAGGTGAGTAATTTTGATCGTTAATGGTCGTTCGTGGGTTTCACACGCAATGACGTCGCTAACGAGGCCGGATGTGTGTCACGAATTCCGTGAACCCCAACGACATCTCGTTAGCGATGTTGTTGCGTGTAAAGCCTGCTTTAGACTGGACAACCCCTTTACATCAGGTCAAGTCAGTGTAGACTCTACATTGCTATTCTTATGCGGGCGTCACACAAGACGATCGACCGTCGGATCACGGTTTTCGTGACGCACATCCGGCAGCGTTTGCAACGTCGTTTCGTGTGACACCTACGAGCGTCTCAGAACGATCGCAAATCGGTTACAAATAGTGTACCGTTTACACGTCGTTTATTTTTTAAAAATCGTTTATTCTTCTTTGCGCCGGTTTTTCATCGTACCTGGGGCAGCACACGTCGCTTCATGTGACACCCCGGGAACGATGAACTGCAGCTTACCTGCGGCCGCCGGCAATGCTGAAGGAAGAAGGTGGGCAGGATGTTTATGTCCCGCTAATCTCCGCCCCTCCGCTTCTATTGGCTGGCCGCTGTGTGACGTGGCTGTGACGCCGAACGTCCCTTTACCTTCAGGAAGTGGATGTTCACCGCCCACAGCGACGTCGCTCAGCAGGTAGGTGCGTGTGACGGCGGTTTAACGACTTTATGCGCCTCGGGCAACTAATTGCCCGTGACACACAAACGACGGGGGCGGTTACGATCGCTCGTGTGATCGCATGATAGATCGTATCGTGTGACGCCCGCATTAGTGCATGTGGACCGTGGTAAAGTGGCTGGAATACTATTTGCAAACTTTGTGCCAGCTAATCAGACTTTGTGTGACAGCAATTATTAACAGCAGTAATTTCCCTGCCAATTAAACGCTGCTAAGAAAACTATAAATATTCTCGATTTCAATGATAGTGAATAAAAGAGAATTTTATACACTGTGTGCATAATGATTAGACAAGTGAGTAATTTGACTATATTATCATTTTCATGCAGATTTTCCAACTCCAGGTCATATAAAATTGAATAATCATTGGATGAAGCAGAGCAGGTGATGCGTATTTGTGCAATGAGGAGGGTACAACACCCTTTATGAAGATGTGCAGAATTATTTGGCAGCTTGTTTTTCTCAAGCAAAATGGGCAAAAAAAAAAATTTATCTGACTCTGAAACGTCAATGGCTGTCAATGACTGTGAAAATGCTTAGAGATAGATGCAGTACTCTTGCACTTGCTAAGATATTGGGTCGTGACAGCAAAAACATCAAAAATTTGGTTGCAAATAGTCAACAGGGTTGCAAAAATACGTAATTACTTACCGGTAATGTGTTTTTTCCGAACCCATGACGGCACCCTTACATTGTAATCAAACTCGTGGTGCTGTCATAGGGTGAGGGAAAAATACCTAATTACTTACCGGTAATGTGTTTTTTCCGAACCCATGACGGCACCACGAGTTTGATTACAATATAAGGGTGCCGTCATAGGGTGAGGGAAAAAACAAAATATTTACTGCTAAATATTTGAGAAGAATCAAACGTGAAGCGATCAGGAAACCATTATCCTCCATGCTGTCATATTCCAGAACTGCGACCTCCCTAGAGGGCCCAGAAGTACAAGTTGTTCAAGGGCAACATAATGAAGACACAAAGGCTGAAACATCAAGATTTGACCAATAAATATCTGGACAGATTTTTTAAAGGTTTTATGGACTGATGTTGAGGTGGACTATGGAAGAACCAGATGGATGGACCTGTAACTGGGTCAGTAACTGGCACAGACCTCCACTTCGACTCAGATGCCAGCAAGGTGGAGGTGAGGTACTGCTATGGGCTGATATTATTAAAAATTAGCTAGTTGGACCTTTTTGGCTTGAAGATGGACTCAAAATCAAATCCCAAACCTACTGCCAGTTTTTAGAAGACAATTTCTTCAAGAAGTGGTATAGGAAAAAGTTTGCATTTTTCAAGAAAACCATAATTTTTTTGCAGGACAAGACGCTGTCGCATGGATTGAAGTACTCTGCTGGTTGGCCTTAAAGATGAGAGAATAACAACATGGCCCCATCTTCACCCTGACCTTAATCCAATTGAGCACTCGTAGGCCCTTCTTAAATCGGAGACTCTGAACGGGAACGTTTTATTTTATGGTTGCAAATATGTAGTCAGATTGAATAACAATCGGAGTCCAGGTAGAAAGAACAAAGCAAACAGCTGTTTTTTTGGACCTTGATCGTTCTTCCATCTGACTTCTTCACCTATTCTGAAACAAGAAATCACTTAAATAGGACCTGCTTGACAAAGTAAAGTAGACCAAAAGATCCTCAAAAGCTAAACATCATGCTGTGATCCAAAGAAATTCAGGAACAAATGAGAAACGAAGTAATTGAGGTCTATCAGTCTGGAAAAAATTATAAAACCATTTCTAAAAGTTTGATACTCCAGCAAACCACAGTGAGAGCCATTATCCACAAATGGCGAAAATGTGGAACATTTGTGAACCTCCCCAGGAGTTTCAGGCCGACCAAAATTACCCCAAAAGCACAGCGACAACTCATCAAAGAGGTCACAAAAGACCCCACAACAACATCCCAAGAACTGCAGGCCTCACTTGCCTCAGTTAAAGGGAACCTGTCAGGAGCAATATGCACCCAGAACCACGCTTCTGAATGCCGGGCACTTCTGGTCATACGCAGTATGAAGCCGGTTGTACGCGTCCCAGCTTCAGAGTGTTCCAGTGCGCATGACCAGAAGTGCCGGGCATTCAGAAGAGCAGTTACAGCGAACACAGGTACATGCGTCACCAATGGTGGCGCTGCATTGAATAGCATGTTAGCACGCCCCTGTTAGCCTGATCTGTGAAACTGTCCTGTTATTTATTCCATATGGCAAATAACAAAAAAAAAAAATTAAAAAACGTGCTAAAAATGTCACTTTTTCATCATATTGACATACAAAAAATGTAATAAAAAGTGATCAAAAAGTTATACAGTTAGATCCAGAAATATTTGGACAGTGACACAATTTTCGCGAGTTGGGCTCTGCATTCCACCACATTGGATTTGAAATGAAACCTCTACAACAGAATTCAAGTGCAGATTGTAACGTTTAATTTGAAGGTTTGAACAAAAATATCTGATAGAAATTGTAGGAATTGTACACATTTCTTTACAAACACTCCACATTTTAGGAGGTCAAAAGTAATTGGACAAATAAACCAAACCCAAACAAAATATTTTTAATTTCAATATTTTGTTGCGAATCCTTTGGAGGCAATCACTGCCTTAAGTCTGGAACCCATGGACATCACCAAACGCTGGGTTTCCTCCTTCTTAATGCTTTGCCAGGCCTTTACAGCCGCAGCCTTCAGGTCTTGCTTGTTTGTGGGTCTTTCCGTCTTAAGTCTGGATTTGAGCAAGTGAAACGCATGCTCAATTGGGTTAAGATCTGGTGATTGACTTGGCCATTGCAGAATGTTCCACTTTTTTGCACTCATGAACTCCTGGGTAGCTTTGGCTGTATGCTTGGGGTCATTGTCCATCTGTACTATGAAGCG
Source organism: Anomaloglossus baeobatrachus (assembly GCF_048569485.1). Lineage (NCBI taxonomy): Eukaryota > Metazoa > Chordata > Amphibia > Anura > Aromobatidae > Anomaloglossus > Anomaloglossus baeobatrachus. Next base: position 88,566,882 of record NC_134361.1, read on the forward strand.
CCGTCCGATCAACTTTGCGGCATTTGGCTGAATCTGGGCTGAAAGTATATCCCGGTACACTTCAGAATTCATCCGGCTACTCTTGTCTGCTGTTATGTCATCAATAAACACAAGTGACCCAGTGCCATTGAAAGCCATGCATGCCCATGCCATCACGTTGCCTCCACCATGTTTTACAGAGGATGTGGTGTGCCTTGGATCATGTGCCGTTCCCTTTCTTCTCCAAACTTTTTTCTTCCCATCATTCTGGTACAGGTTGATCTTTGTCTCATCTGTCCATAGAATACTTTTCCAGAACTGAGCTGGCTTCATGAGGTGTTTTTCAGCAAATTTAACTCTGGCCTGTCTATTTTTGGAACTGATGAATGGTTTGCATCTAGATGTGAACCCTTTGTATTTACTTTCATGGAGTCTTCTCTTTACAGTTGACTTAGAGACAGATACACCTATTTCACTGAGAGTGTTCTGGACTTCAGTTGATGTTGTGAACGGGTTCTTCTTCACCAAAGAAAGTATGCGGCGATCATCCACCACTGTTGTCATCCGTGGACGCCCAGGCCTTTTTGAGTTCCCAAGCTCACCAGTCAATTCCTTTTTTATCAGAATGTACCCGACTGTTGATTTTGCTACTCCAAGCATGTCTGCTATCTCTCTGATGGATTTTTTCTTTTTTTTCAGCCTCAGGATGTTCTGCTTCACCTCAATTGAGAGTTCCTTAGACCGCATGTTGTCTGGTCACAGAAACAGCTTCCAAATGCAAAACCACACACCTGTAATTAACCCCAGACCTTTTAACTACTTCATTGATTACAGGTTAATGAGGGAGACGCCTTCAGAGTTAATTGCAGCCCTTAGAGTCCCTTGTCCAATTACTTTTAGTCCCTTGAAAAAAGAAGAGACTATGCATTACAGAGCTATGATTCCTAAACCCTTTCTCCGATTTGGATGTGAAAACTCTCATATTGCAGCTGGGAGTGTGCACTTTCAGCCCATATTATATATATAATTGTATTTCTGAACATGTTTTTGTAAACAGCTAAAATAACAAAACTTGTGTCACTGTCCAAATATTTCTGGACCTAACTGTATGTAAAAGAAAATGTTATGCATGAACACGCCAAACTATACCGCAAAAAACAAGCCCTAAAGTGGCTCATTCGAAAAAAAAATAAAAATGTTATAGCTCTCAAATATGGCAATGCAAAAACAAATTAATTTTTATGAAATATAGTTTTAAGTGTCTAAAAATGGCAAAGTGTAAATAAACTATGTTCATCTGGTATTGTTACAATAGTATTGACCAGAAGAACAAATTTGTGTTATCACCTTTATTGAACGATGAACTGCGCAAAAGCCCATATAAAAACAATTAATGAATTGCTCTTTTTTTGGTCATTCTGTGTCCAAAAAACTGAATAAAAAGGAATCCAAAATTATTGTATACCCCAAAATGGTACTAAAAAAATCTCCAACCTATTTCACAACAAAATATGCCCTCAATTCCCCCCAACAATTAAAAAGTTACAGCTCTTAGAAAATGGAAACAAAAAAAAATATTTATTATAAAAAGGTATCTTTATTGTGTGATAATAGCAAAACTTAAAAAAACATCTAAATCTGGTGTAGCTGTAATCGAACCGACTGAAGAATTAATCCATCTTATCACAAATACCACAAGGGGAACTGCGCAAAAATAAAAAGAATAAGAATTTTTGAACTGCCATCTATTTGTTTATTCTACCTCTCAAAAATCTGAATAAGAGCTCATTCACATGACTGTTCCGTTCCGTCTGTCCTGGCCAGTTCCTGTTTTTTGCGGACCCATGGACAAGACCATCTTTTCAATGTGTTTTGTGTAGGATCGGATGGTACACGGAAGCAGTTCCATGTGCATACAATCCTACAAAAATACACATCGGATGCCGTATGTCCGTTCCGTTATTATGGAACATATCCTATTCTGTTCCGTAATAACGGACCGTGACTCAATACAAGTCAATGGGTCCACAAAATCCCCGGAAGCTGCACGGAAGCACTTCCGTGTGACTTCCGTCAGGTGCCCCTGCAGTCTCTGTCCCGCTCCCCCTCCAGCCCCGCAGCTGCCCGCACGGCAGTGTGTCCGCATATGCCCGCACTGCAGTGTGTCAGCAGCTGCCCGCACTACAGTGTGTCCGCAGCCGCGAGGATGATGAGCGTTGCCGTCAGGTAGTTAGTGAAGTTCATTATCTGCGGTAATGAAGTCCTGCACTCCTGACGTCAGCGCTCGTCAGATCACCTCTAATGGGCGGCCCGAGACTGTGACTAGCGGTGACGTCACGGACCGCTCGCGAGAGGGGATCTGAGAACGCGGCGGGCATAGAAGTCAGTGACCAGCGCTGACGTCAAGAGTGCAGCGACTTTCATCACCGCAGGTAATGTACCTAGCTAACCTCCTGAAGTCAGCGCTGGTCATACCCTGTAGTGACCTGGACTGACCTCATGATGTTAGGTCAGGTCACGGCATTGCTCTCCCAGCCAATGGGGGACGTTCTCTTCTTCATTGACTGGGACAGTGAGTATTGATCATCGTGGGACCCCCTTATTGGATTACACAGGACCCGGATTTGTTTTTTCTTTTCAATAAATTGGTGAAAGAGGGAATGTGTTGGGGAGTGTTTTTTCAAATAAAATTTTTTTTTTGTCTATTTTTTTTTTATTGACTGGGTTTGTAATGTCAGGTATCTGATAGATGCCGTGACATCACTAACCCCATGGCTTGATGCCAGGTGACATTACACATCTGGTATCAACCCCATATATTACCCCGTTTGCCACCGCACCAAGGCATCAGGATGAGCTGGGGAAAAGCACCAGGATTGGCACATCTAATGGATGCGTCACTTTTGGGGCGGCTGCGGCCTTCTATTCTTAGGCTGGGGAGGGTCCAAGAACCGTGGACCTCCCTAGTCTGAGAATACCAGACCACAGCTGTCTACTTTACGTTCGCTGGTGATCCAATTTTGGGGGGACCCCACGTTTTTTGTTTTAAATTGGTTATTTAATTTAAAATAACAGCGTGGGGTGCCCTCTGTTTTGGATTACCAGCCAAGGTGAAGCTGCTAGCTGTGGTCTGCAGGCTGCAGCCGTCTTCTTTACCCAAGCTGGCTACAAAAAATAGGGCGGACCCCACGTCGTTTTTTTTAATTATCTATTTATTTTTTGGTTAAATACAAGGCTAGGGATGGTCATGTGAATGTAGCCTAAGGCTTGGTTCACATTTATACTCTGCTCTCTGCTGAGCGCTTACTTCTAGGTTTCTCCGTAAATACCAAAACACGAGATTCAGACAAAACCCCCAACTGAACAATTCACTATAGAGGCAGATGGAGCCACTTTGGACTTTGTTGGTTCTCTGCTCCAGTAGTGTCCAATCTCTTTAGGCGTCTTTTTATGGCACAAATGTGGTCTACTACAGTGCTGTGCATGCTTTAAAAGAAGGATACCACCAGAACAGACACCAAACAAAGTCCAAAGTGTCTCCATCTGCCTCCTTTGAGTGAATGTATTAACAGAAGCATACAGTCTAGATCACGTGAAGTCATTATCCTCCTTTACTCCTCTTTGGTCAGACCTCATCTGGAATATTGTGTCCAATTCTGGGCACCACATTTTAAAAAAGACATCAACAAACTGGAGCAAGTTCAGAGAAGAGTGACCAGAATGGTGACTGGTCTGCAAACCATGTCCTATGAAGAACGGTTACAGGATTTAGGATTGTTTAGCTGAGAAGTGAAGACTGAGAGGAGACTTAATAGCTGTCTACAAATATCTTAAAGGCTGTCACACTGTAGAGGGATCAGTTTTATTCTCATTTTCACAAGGAAAGACTAGAAGCAATGGGATGAAACTGATCGGGAGGAGACACAGATTAGATATTAGAAAAAACTTTTTGACACTGAGGGTGATCAATGAGTGGAACAGGCGGCCACGAGAGGTTGTGAGTTCTCCTTCAATGGAAGTCTTTAAAAAGAGGTTGGACGGACATCTGTCTGGGATGATTTAGTGAATCCTGCTTTGAGCAGGGGGTTGGACTAGATGACCCAGGAGGTCCATTCCAACTCTAATATTCTATGACTATGATTCTATGATTCTATGAATGGTTCTGTCAAGGGTTTAGACTGAATCATATTTTTGTGGGATTTACACTGAATTCCCGATGTAAGGACCGAACGTAAAATAGAAGAGTGTGTTCACAGCCTTATACTGAAAGCGATCAAAAATGTTCTGTACCCAAACATGTTACCAATAAAAAACCCTAGTTTATCCCGCAAAAAAACAGCTCCCACTCAGGTTTGTCATCTATCACTGGAAATATAGGAGGTTCCTACATTACTGGTAGAACACAGACTGTGGAAAAGCGTCAGCTCCCACACCTTAAATAAAATTCAGTGAAATCTGCGCTCCCAAATCCAAATTCCCCCCTGTTCTGAGCCCCACTGTGCTACCCCGCAGTACATGGCCATGTGTATGGCATTATTATAGTGTGGAAAGAGCACTTAAGATTTTATGGGGTGCGCATCGCCAAAAGTACAAGCTGGGCACAATTTATAGGCACTAGACTGTCATTTTTTTCAATTCTCCAAAAAAAAATCACGGAGTGGATGTTACAAAATAGTCACTGCAGGCGTAGATGATTTAGTTGAGAGGTGCAATATATTTTTTTCTGCAGTTCTGGCACCGTGAATGTTGCCAGGAAACTTTTCCAGTAAAATCTGTGCTCCAATAGCCAAAAGAGCGCTCCTTCCATCTCAGCCTTGACATATGGCCAAACCGTGGATTCTGAAGACATACTGAGAATGCGGGGGAAATCACATAATAAATTGTGGGGTCCATTTTCACCTTCTAACCTTTGTGTAAACTGTTCAGTTACAGCTAATAAAAAAAATACATTTTTACCAGTAAAATGATATATTTCCACATCTTAATGTTATAAAATTCTGTGACGCACCTGTTTGTTCAAAATACTCACTACACCCCTAGATAGGACGTTTCCAATATGGTAAGAGAAGGGGACCCCTGCTTTCTTAGGAAGGAGGAGATGGTGATCTCTGACCAAACCTACTGCTATTCCCTGGGGTTCCTCACCACCCTAGATAGGCTCTGCATCTATGCGCCGAGCCGGATACCTGACCCTAGGTATCCCTAGTGCTGGATCCTAAATAGGGAGCATGTGGGATGAGCTCGTCGTCAACCCCACTAAACACTAAAGGAAGACACAAGGAGGACACACGGGGGAAAAATGCATGAACTACTTATCCACAGATGACTCAGGCAGGAGTTTAGCAAAGCTTCAGCAATGATACTACAGATGAGAGCAAGTCATCTGCTTGCAACCAGGGCTTGAATGAACTAAATAAAGTCAATAGCCAAATCCAGGGAAGAAGGGAGTATGTAAGCACCAAGAGAATACTGATGATCAGCAGCTGGGTGGAAGGCGAGCTCCTGCTGGGTCCTCAAGAGGGAGAATTGAAAATCCAGTGGGAAAGCTACCTATACCAATGAACAGTAACAGCAGGAACAACAGAAAGTCAGGGAGACTTTTGCGCAGCCAAACGCTGTGATCTTATATTGCCAGAAACCACATGACTGTCTGTCACCCGTGACACACCCGTGACACTTTCCCATCCCATCCACACCGTATGCTCAAACTTTAGTGTATAACCACATATGGGGTACTGCCACATTTGGCAAAAATTGCATAACAAGTTACCATCTCCTATTACCCCTCGTGTAAATTATAAAAATATTTGTTGTTATTTTCACATCTAAATTTTAGAAAGTTTTGTGAATCACTTGTAGCACCCCTGAAGCCATCAGGGAGCTACAAGGTACTGCATCCCTCACCCGGATGCAGGGCCTACCCCCTAGGGACCCAGAAGCCCAGTGCTGGTAACACACAAACACTCCAGATAATCCCAGTTTTCCCCAACATCCTCCATAGAATGGTACAAGGCTAGGGTCGGACCAATGGATGGCCACCTAGAGGTGGAGCCAATCTAGTCCACTAGTTGACCAGGTGGGAGGGGCAGACTGTGTACAGTCAGGAAGATAGTAGTCAGTCTAGCAGGGACAGAGGAACTGAACAGTCAGACAGTAGTTAGTCGGAGTTGAGCAGTGACTGTGAAAGTGAGCAGACATGCTGACCGGAGTGAACAGTAACCTGGTGCCCAGGAGGGTAGTTGCCGGTGTACGGTGGAGTACTCCCGGAACTACGCATCAACGGGGTAGAGGACCCTAGGTAGGGCAGAAGCTCTAGGCAGGCCTGGTGACACCTGCACAGTGAGGGGACCATCAAGGACCTCAATGACCTGGAAGTCCGGGACTCAGTAGCAAAGGGAGAACCTGGGACAGGACCAGAGACTCCAACCCCACAGGGTTCACGCTACCGTCATACGGACTGCAGTGGAAGACCACCAGACGGGGACCCCCAGCTGCTCTACGCCATGGGGACCCACCAACCAGAGATAGGTGCAGGGGAAGAAGGCACCAGATTACTAAACTGACATTGGGTCTACGGGGACCTGAAGGTGAAACCAGCCGGCTTCGGGTGACCAGTTACCACCAGAAAGTGAGTAAAGAACCAGTTGCACTGAACCCCTTGTGTGGACTACCTTCTTCCGACACCCGTCATTACACCTACCCTCTGGGGCCTGGCCCTGCTTGCGGAGGGTCTAACATCCAGGCTGCCATTAACACCAGCCCTGGTAGTGGATATTGTGCAGCGGCGGCTCCATCCACATAGCCGCAACACCGCAAGTGGCGTCACGTGTGAACATTATTCTAATCCCCTGTAAATATTCCCCTTTTCAAAAAGGACCCAGGGCACGGGACCGGGCAACGGCCACCAATGTGACATTCCCCAGTTGTACACTGCCCGGGACCGAGTACCCCATAACCCTGGGCGACACACACTTGTATGTTAAAAATTCTCAGTACTCCACTAGATGAATTCCTTGAAGGGTCTAATTTCCAAAATGGGTTCATTTGTGGGGGGTTTTGTTGTTTTGCATGTCAAAGACTCCACAAATGAGATATGTTGCCTGCAATCTATTCCAGATAAACTTATACATCAAAAATGAAATAGCGGTCTTTCCTTTCTGAGCCCTGCCATGTGCAGAAACAGCAGTTTTTGACCTCTGTGAGGTAGCGTCGTCGGCTGCGCTGCAGAAGACACGGGATCCAGGCACCAAGGTTCACAGCACATGGTTTATTATTCAAAGAACAAGTCCACAATAGTACATATGGGCCTTTCCGGCAGAGAACTCAGAGAGATGTGATCACTCCCTCACACCCGGCACACCTGCCCTCGTTCCTGTTTCCTTTTAACCCTTCCTGAAGCCTGTAGGGAAACAGCATTAACCCCTGAGTGGAGTTGCTTTCTATCATGGAGTGAGCACAACCAGGGCGAGACATACCGGCCGTCATAGATAACCCCGGTCACAGTCTCACATATCCCCCCCCTCAGTTCAAGCGTGCGGGGTTGAACTCCTGCCATCAAACACGGGCCGCGGGACAAGGCATCGGCGTTGCCCTGCAACCTACCGGCCCGGTGTTCAACCGTAAACCGGAAGTTCTGCAGAGAAAGGAACCACCGGGTAACCCGGGCATTCCGTTCCTTGGCGGACCTCATCCAGACCAGTGGAGAGTGATCCGTCACCAAGCGAAACTGACGTCCCAGCAGGTAATAGCGTAGGGACTCCAAGGCCCACTTGATCGCCAGGCACTCCTTCTCCACTACGCTATAATTCCGCTCGGGAGGGGTGAGCTTCCTACTCAAGAAGGTGACGGGGTGTTCCTCCCCCTGAACCACCTGAGACAGCACTGCCCCCAGGCCGACCTCCGAGGCGTCAGTCTGTACTATGAACTCCTTCCGGAAATCAGGGTTGACCAGAACGGGCTGTCCAAACAGGACCTCCTTCAGGGCCCGGAAGGAGTCCTCGGCCTGCGGAGTCCAGCGCACCATGACGGACTTCTTGCCTTTGAGAAGGTCTGTCAAGGGGGCTGATAGTCCCGCAAAATCTTTTACAAACCTCCTGTAGTACCCCACGATACCCAGGAAGGCCCTAACCTGCTTCGTGGTCAGGGGTCTAGGCCACTTCTGGATCGCCTCAACCTTGTTAATTTGGGGCTTAATCACTCCTTGGCCTATCACGTAGCCCAAGTAGCGGGCTTCCGTGAGTCCCAATGCACATTTCTTGGGATTGGCTGTCAATCCGGCTGTTCGAAGCGCGTCCACCACCGCTTGTACCTGTTCCAAGTGGGTCTGCCAATCGGAGCTGTAAATAATGATGTCATCAAGGTACGCTGATGCATACGCCTGGTGGGGTTCCAGCACTAAGTCCATCAACCTCTGGAACGTGGCCGGAGCGCCATGTAACCCAAAAGGCAAGACAACATAGTGGAAGAGACCCTCTGGCGTAACAAAAGCGGTTTTCTCCTTGGCGGACTCCGTCAGTGGCACCTGCCAGTACCCCTTGGTCAGGTCGAGCGTGGTAAAATATCGCGCCTGTCCCAGCCTATCAATCAGCTCATCCACCCGCGGCATGGGGTAGAGATCGAACTTGGATATTTCGTTCAATCTCCTAAAGTCATTGCAGAACCTTAAGGAGCCATCGGGTTTTGGTATTAGGACAATCGGACTAGCCCATTCACTCCGGGATTTTTCGATGACCCCCAGGCGTAACATTGTCTTTACTTCCTCCGATATGGCTTGTCGTCGAGCCTCCGGTACCCGGTATGACTTCAGGCGTACCTTCAGGTGGGGCTCGGTGACAATATCATGTCGTATCAGACTGGTCCTACCGGGCAGCTCAGAGAAGACATCGGGGTTCTGCTGAACCAACCGTCTGGCCTCTCGCCTCTGTTGCTTGGTGAGGGCTTCTCCAATCCTTACTTCCGGGTCGTCCTCTCCGGAGGTCGCTGGAGCCGGATGTGAACGACCCGAAGAGGAGGGAGATGGGGAGAAAACAGCCATCAGGCTTTCCCGTTCCTGCCATGGTTTTAATAAGTTGACATGGTATATTTGTTCAGGTTTCCGCCTACCGGGCTGCAATACTTTATAGTTAACCACCCCGACTCTTTCCTTTATCTCGTAGGGGCCGTGCCACTGAGCCAGGAATTTACTCTCCGCCGTGGGGATCAATACCAACACCCGATCCCCGGGATTAAAGGTCCGCACGGTGGCTTGTCTATTGTAGCGGCCGCTTTGCGCGGCCTGAGCCTCCTGTAAATGCTCCTTCACAATTGGCATGACCGCGCTTATGCGGTTCTGCATACCCAAAATGTGTTCAATCACACTTTTATGGGGGGTGGGCTCCTGCTCCCAGGTTTCTTTTGCCAGGTCCAACAATCCCCGGGGATGTCGCCCGTATAACAATTCAAAAGGCGAAAACCCCGTGGATGCCTGTGGCACCTCTCGTATGGCAAACATCAAATAGGGAAGCATCATATCCCAGTCTTTCCCGTCTTTGGAAATCACCCTTTTGAGCATGGTTTTCAGGGTTTTATTGAATCGTTCCACTAAACCGTCCGTCTGAGGATGATACACAGACGTACGCAACTGCTTGATCTGGAGTAGCCGGCATAGTTCTTTGGTCACTTTAGACATGAATGGGGTCCCCTGATCCGTAAGGATCTCCTTGGGCAACCCCACCCGGCAGAACACAGCAAACAACTCCCGAGCTATAAGCTTTGCTGCAGTATGTCTGAGAGGTATCGCCTCTGGATAACGGGTGGCATAGTCAACGATCACTAGGATATGCTGGTGCCCTCGAGCAGACTTTACGAGGGGCCCCACCAGATCCATCCCTATCCGTTCAAAAGGGACTTCTATAATGGGTAACGGTACCAACGGACTGCGAAAGTGGGTCAGGGGTGCGGTAAGCTGACACTCCGGGCAGGTTTCGCAGAACCGTTTTACCTCCCCAAAGACCCCGGGCCAATAGAACCTTTGCAATATTCGCTCCTGCGTTTTATTGACCCCTAGGTGACCACTCATCAGGTGTTTATGAGCCAAGTCGAGGACCCGCCGGCGATACGGCTGGGGCACCACCAACTGCTCTACCCCTACGCCCCGTATTTCATCTACCCGGTAGAGTAAATCCTGCTTAAGAGCGAAATGGGGGTATCTTACCTGGGCACCAGGCAGCTGTGCCACCCCGTCAACTACTGTCACCCGACTCCGGGCATGTATTAATGTAGGGTCCTGGAGTTGGGCTGTCCCAAACGTATCCGGGGATACCTCCAACTCCGGGATGGGCTCGACCGTCTCAGCCTCTCCTGCCAATACCTCTAGGGGCGACCTATCAGGTTCACATCCTGTCCCTATCATGGGGACCCCTACGGCAGGCGTCCCGGATTCAGGATTGTAGGGCTCAGGTCCCGGACTGACCAATATCTGAGGGGACTTAGGAGGTCCCTTCCATAAAGTCCAAAAATAGGGCAGATCCCTTCCTAGGATCACATCATAGGGAAGAGTATTAATAAGTCCCACCTCATGTTGCACCTGACCGCAAGGTGCTGTGATGGTGACTATCCCCGTGGGATAGTCTCGGCGGTCCCCATGTATGCAAACCACCCCCACGGTATGTCCTGTGGCCTTTACTTTAGCCCTTAGGGTTGATCGCACAAGGGTCACTAAGCTTCCGGAATCCAACAAGCCTGTAACCGGACATCCATTCACCTGTATTTGGCACAAGTGGGGCTCAGTCTCTGGGTAGACCAGGTCAGCGGTACACACCACCTGAGCATACATTGAACCCCGTCGGGTAACCCCACAATCCATGGGCTCCGTGGTGAGGGGACACTGGGCTTCCATATGTCCCACCCGCTGGCACCGCCAACATCTAATAGGGAAGGACACCCCCTTGACGAGTTGTTGTTTAGGGTACATAGTTTTCCGGACCTCAGGGACGGAGGGTGCGGCCTCAGACGGGACGGTAGCGGACTCCCGCACCGGTGTCAGCGGTGGGTCCTTGGCCCTAGGCTTGGAGGGGCCGGACCGACGGGCGGTACGCAAAGTCTCAGTGTCCCGTATCAAGTCCTGCGTAGCCACATGCCGCTCTACCAGGCATACTAATTGGTCCAGGGTACTTGGGTCGCCCTGTCCAACCCACCGTTGAATGGTGACGGGTAAAGTGCGTACAAAACGGTCAACAACTACCCTTTCTACCATTTGCGCCGGGCTCAGAGTGTCAGGCTGCAACCACTTTTTTTACGAGATGCAACAAGTCATAGGCCTGGGAGCGTACAGGTTTGGTTTCCTCAAAGAACCACTGATTTACCCGCTGAGCCCGTACATAGGTATTCACCCCCAACCGAGCCAGTATTTCGGCTTTCAGGGTCACATAGTCAATGGCGTCCTCGGTACAGAGGTCCAGGTACGCTTTTTGGGGTTCCCCCGTCAGATAGGGTGACAATACCTCAGCCCACTGCGGGGTCGGCAGCTTTTCCCGCTCGGCCACCCGCTCAAACACCGCCAGGAACGCTTCCACATCATCACCCGGGGTCATCTTTTGCAACGCTTGTCTCACCGCTTTCCGGACGCTGCCGTCGTCACCCGGTCCCTGGGTTGTTGCTGCCGGTCCGGCACGGATCGACTTGGCCAGGAGAACCATCTGTTCTTGGTGCCTTTTTTCATGCAATTGCAAGGCTTGCTGCTGACGTGCATTGGCCTGATCCATCTGTTCTTGGAATTTTTTTTCCTGCACTTGCAAGGATTGGAGCAGGTGTGCATTGGTCTGTTGCTGCTGTGCATTAGCCTGTTGCTGCTGTGCATTAGCCTGAGCCAAATGCTTTAGTATGTCCTCCATGGCGTCGCCGGGTTTGGGCTGTAGTATAGCCGCTCGAATCCAGGACATGCGCAGCTGGGTCACCAGGGATGAATGCTACACCTCACCGGCTGTCATGCCCGCCGATTCTCCACCATATGTGAGGTAGCGTCGTCGGCTGCGCTGCAGAAGACACAGGATCCAGGCACCAAGGTTCACAGCACACGGTTTATTATTCAAAGAACAAGTCCACAATAGTACATATGGGCCTTTCCGGCAGAGAACTCAGGGAGATGTGATCACTCCCTCACACCCGGCACACCTGCCCTCGTTCCTGTTTCCTTTTAACCCTTCCTGAAGCCTGTAGGGAAACAGCATTAACCCCGGAGTGGAGTTGCTTTCTATCATGGAGTGAGCACAACCGGGGCGAGACATACCGGCCGTCATAGATAACCCCGGTCACAGTCTCACACCTCTTATGGAGTATCATCGCCTTCGGTAGAAATTGCCTAACAAACTATGTGGTCTGTTTTCTTCTTTTATCCATTGGGAAAATTACAAATTTGGGGATAACACAATATTTTAGTGGAAAAAAAATATAATTTTTTTTCACATCCATATTTTAAAAAGTTCTGTGAAGCATCCAGACGTTCAACATGCTCAACACATGCCTAGATGAATTACTTGATGGGTCACTTTTGGGCTTTCTGCTGTTTAGGCACCTCAGGGGCTCTGCAAATTGTACATGGTGTCTATAATCTATTCCAGTGAAATTTACACTCAAAATACCAAATGTTACATCTTCCCTTCGAGTCACTGCCATTTGTCCAAACAGACCTTTTTGACTACAAGTGGGGTATCACCAAACTCAGAAGACAGTGGGTAACAAACTGTATGGTCCACTTTTTTGTGTTGCCTCTTGCAAAAGTGAAGAATTTGGGGTTTTAACCCCTTCACGACCGCGGGCCGTAAAATTACGTCCTATTTTAACGTGACTTAACGACCAGGGACGTAATTTTACGGCCTAAACTTCATTTGATTGCCGTGGCCATAGCAACGGCTTTCAAATGATGTCCCCTGCTGTTTCTTACAGCAGGGGACCTTTGCTTGACCCCAGGGGGGCCGGCATCGCCACCCCCTATCGACGATCGATGTGATTGGCTGTTCAAATCTGAACCGCCAACCACATCGATCGCACTAATTTCGGCAAAAATAATGCCCGAATTAGTGCGATCCTGTGAGATCCAGCTATGAGATGCCGCAGCTGCTGCAGCATATCATAGGTGGACCTCAAACATGCCGCCCCCAGCCCCTGCAGCACTGATTGGAGCGATCGTGCTATGACGCGCAATCGCTCCAATCAGTGTGCAGTGGGGCGGTCTGATCTGCCGGTGGCCGCCCTCCCCAGGCCTGTGTTGGTTTGGGAAGCCCTCCCCCAGCATGTTTGCGGCGTGCACTGGCTGGTACTTGTAGTACCACACAACGCTGCTGCCGCCGCCCGATCGCCGCTCCTGCCCCACTTGAGTATTGCGCGCCTGATAGCCCCTGCGCGCTCCTGTGATGGCCCTGCCCCCTGCCGATGTGTCCCCCCGATCTGCTCCCCGCCACGATCTGCCCCTCTGCTGCGATCTGCCCCCCTGCCACAATGTGCCCCCCTGCTGCAATCTGCTTCCTGCTGCGATCTGTCCTCTGCCATGATGTGCCCCACTGCTGCGATCTGCCTCCTGCCGCAATCTGCCCCCTGCTGCCATCTGCCTCCCTGCTGCGATATGCCCCCTGCCGCTGCGAGCCCTCCCCCAACATGTCTGCAGCGTGCAGTGGCTGGTACTTGTGGTACCACGCCACCGCCGCCGCTGCTGCACGTGAGTACTGTGCTCACTTTGCAGCCCGTGCGCGCTCCCGTGGTGCCCCTGCGCGCTGCCGTGATAGCCCCTGCCGTGCCCCCCCGCGATCTGCTCCCCCCAACCCCCCCCCATCCCGATCTGCTCCCCCCGCTTTCTGACTGCCTCCCCCATTATCTCTGTTCTGCTTCTGCAGCTCCCTCTCCGGTCTCCCCCTCTGCTCTACCCCCTCCCCCTCTGCTCCCCCCCCTCTGCTCTCAGCCCCCCCTCTTCTCTCACCCCCCCTCTGCTCTCACCCCCCCTCTGCTCTCACCCCCCCCTGTCCCCCTCTGCTCTCCCCCGACGTCCTCTTACCTGTCTTCACCGGCCTGATCACATCTGCGTCCATCGCTGGGTCCTTCCTGGGCATTCTGCTGATCTGCCTGCTGCTCCTGTAAAGCTGTCCATCTCTCTGCCATCTGTTCCTCTGCAGCTCTTCTGGTCAGTGATCCTCCTGCTAATTGTCTGCTAATTGTCTGGGTACTGTCAGTATAACTTTTTTTTTTTTCCGTATCCCCTGTCCATTTTTACACCTCATCCGTCCGTGCGTCCCGCCAAGCGCTGATCAGGGATGCAGATAACGGATCGGCATCCCTGCTCAATTTTTGGCGGGACTTTTTTTTCCGTATCCCCGACGCTTTTTGTATTGCATCCGTCCGTGCGTCCTGCCAAGCGCTGATCAGGGATGCAGATAACGGATCGGCATCCCTGCTCAATTTTTGGCGTGACTTTTTTTTCCGTATCCCCGACGCTTTTTGTATCGCATCCGTCCGTGCGTCCCGCCAAGCCCTGATCAGGAATGCAGATAACGGATCGGAATCCCTGCTCAATTTTCGGCGTGACTTTTTTCCGTATCCCCGACGCTTTTTGTATCGCATCCGTCCGTGCGTCCCGCCAAGCGCTGATCAGGGATGCACATAACGGATCGGCATCCATGGTCAATTTTTGGCGTGACTTTTTTCCGTATTCACGACGCTTTTTGTATCACATCCGTCCGTGCGTCCCGCCGAGCGCTGATTAGGGATGCACATAACGTATCTGCATCCATGGTCAATTTTTGGCGTGACTTTTTTTTTTTTACGTATCCCCGACGCTTTTTGTATCGCATCCGACCGTGCGTCCTGCAGCGGCCGATCAGTGCACTGCGTCTGTGCGTTTGAAAAGTCAAATGGCGCTCCTTCTCTTCTGAGCCCCGCCATGCGCTCAAACAATTACTTTCCACCACATATGAGGTATCTGCGTACTCAGGAGAAATTGCACAATACGTTTTATGGTGCATTTTTTCCTGTTACCCTTGTGAAAAAAAAAGCTACCTAGTTGAAGCAACCGTTTTGTGGTAAAAAGAAAAAAATTTCTTTTCACGGCTCAACGCTATAAACTTCTGTGAAGCCCCCAGGTGTTCAAAGTGCTCACCAAACATCTAGAAAAATTATTTGAGGGCTCTAGTTTCCAAAATGGTGTCACTTGTGGGGGAGCTCCACTGTTTAGGCACCATAGGGGGTCTCCAAACGTGACAGGGCGTCCGCTAATGATTCCAACCAATTTTGCTGTCAAATGGCGCTCCTTCTCTTCTGAACCCCGCCATGCGCCCAAACAATTACTTTCCACCACATATGAGGTATCTGCGTACTCAGGAGAAAATGCACAATACATTTTATGGTGCATTTTTTCCTGATAGCCTTGTGAAAAAAAAAGCTACCTAGTTGAAGAAACCGTTTTGTGGTAAAAAAAATTTTTTTTCTTTTCACGGCTCAACGATATAAACTTCTGTGAAGCCCCCAGGTGTTCAAAGTGCTCACCAAACATCTAGAAAAATTATTTGAGGGCTCTAGTTTCCAAAATGGGGTGACTTGTGGGGGAGCTCCATTGTTTAGGCACCTCAGGGGGTCTTCATACCCCACATGGCGTCCGCTAATGAGTGCAGCTAATTTTGCACTCAAAAATTCAAATGGCGCTCCTTGCCTTCCGAGCACTGCCGTGTGTCCAAAGATTTGATTTCCACCACATATGAGGTATCTGCGTATTCAGGAGAAAATGCACAATACATTTTATGGTGCATTTTTTCCTGTTACCCTTGTGAAAAAAAAAGCTACCTAGTTGAAGCAACCGTTTTGTTGTAAAAAAATTTTTTTTTCTTTTCACGGCTCAACGCTATAAACTTCTGTGAAGCCCCCAGGTGTTCAAAGTGCTCACCAAACATCTAGAAAAATTATTTGAGGGCTCTAGTTTCCAAAATGGGGTCACTTGTGGGGGAGCTCCATTGTTTAGGCACCTCAGGGGGTCTTCAAACCCGACATGGCGTCCGCTAACAGGTGCAGCTAATTTTGCACTCAAAAATTCAAATGGCGCTCCTTGCCTTCCGAGCACTGCTGTGTGTCCAAACATTTGATTTCCACCACAAAAGAGGTATCTGCGTACTCAGGAGAAAATGCACAATACATTTTATGGTGCATTTTTTCCTGTTACCCTTGTGAAAAAAAAGCTACCTAGTTGAAGCAACCGTTTTGTTGTAAAAAAAATTTTTTTTCTTTTCACGGCTCAACGCTATAAACTTCTGTGAAGCCCCCAGGTGTTCAAAGTGCTCACCAAACATCTAGAACAATTATTTGAGGGCTCTAGTTTCCAAAATGGGGTCACTTGTGGGGGAGCTCCATTGTTTAGGCACCTCAGGGGGTCTTCAAACCCGACATGGCGTCCGCTAATGAGTGCAGCTAATTTTGCGTTCAAAAATTCAAATGGCGCTCCTTCCCTTCCGAGCTCTGCCGTGCGCCCAAACAATTGATTTTTACCACATATGGGGTATCAGCGTACTCAGGAGAACATGCACAATAAATTGTAGGGTGCACTTTCTCTTTTCTCCCTTGTAAAAATGAAAATTTTATGGCTAAAGTAACATTTTTGTGTTAAAAAGTAAAATTTTCATTTTTTCCTTCCACATTGCTTTGGTTCCTGTGAAGCACCTAAAGGGTTAATAAACTTATTGGATGTGGTTTTGAGCAGTGTGAGGGGTGTAGTTTTTAGAATGGGGTCACTTTTGGGTATTTTCTGTCACCTCGGCCTCTCAAAGTCACCTCAAATGTAATGTGGTCCCTAAAAAAAATTATTTTGTAAATTTTGTTGGAAAAATGAGAAATTGCTGATGACCTTTGACCCCTTCTAACTTCCTAACGGAAAAAAAATTTGTTTCAAAAATTGCGCTGATGTAAAGTACACAAGTGGGAAATGTTATTTAGTAACTATTTTGTGTGACATATCTCTCAGATTTATGGGCATAAATTTTCAAAGTTTGAAAATTGCGAAATTTTCAAAATTTTCGCCAAATTTCCTAAATTTTCACAAATAAACGCAAAAAATATCGGCCTAAATTTACAACTGACATGAAGTACAATATGTCACGAAAAAACAATCTCAGAATCGTCAGGATCCGTTGAAGCGTTCCAGAGTTATAACCTGTCAAAGTGACACTGGTCAGAATTGCAAAAAATGGCCCGGTCATTAGGGTGTTTTAGTGGCCGGGGGTGAAGGGGTTAAGCAATGGTTTGATTAAAAAAAATAAATTCCAATATGATGACTTCATGTTATCAAATTCTGTGTTGTATTTGTGAGTTCAAAATGCTCACTATACCCCTGATTAAAATCCTTGAGGGATGTAATTTCCAAAATGGCACCTTAGGGGCTCTGCAAATGCAACATGGTGCCCGAAATCTATTTCAGCCAAATTTATGTTCCAAAATTGAAATGGCGCGCCTTCTCTTCCGAGCCCTGCCGTGCTCCCAGAGGTTTCTGACCACATATGGGGTATCAATGCACTCAGAAGAAACAGTGTAGCAAATTGTGGAATCCATTTTCTCATATTATCCTTTGTAAAAGCGTAAATATTGGTGCTAGGGCAACATTTTTGTGGGAAAATTCACATTTTTTTTGCTTCATTCCACTTTGCATTACCATATTTTCCAGATTCTAAGACGCACATTTTTCCCCCAAACTAGGAGGGAAATGGGGGGGTGTCTTATGATCCAGATATGCCTTACTGGGGCGGCGATGTTGGAGCGGGGTCACAGGAGGCAGGAACGGCGATACTGAGGGCTCAGAGGAGGGGGTGTCACTGCAGTGGAGCACTCAGAAAAGTCACAGGACAGAGGGGCAGGGATACTGCGGGCTCGAGGGTATCGCGGCGGTGAGCGCCATTGATCTGTCGGCTGTTGACGTGATGAACTTCAAGAAAATAGCTGCAGATGCCTATCTGCGCACATGCTGCCTCCACGGCTATTTTCTTGAAGTCAACGCGTCAACAGCTGGTAGTTTAATGGAGTATGCAGCCCACGGGCAGATAAATGGCGTCCGCTGCTGCGATACCCCAGAGCCCGAAGTGTCGCCGACCCTCCATCCACTGACCCTCCTGAGCCGCAACATCCCCTCCTCTGAGGATTATTAGATGGACCCTCATTTTAACATTAAAAAATATTTTTTTCCTCCTCTAAATTTGGGGTGCATCTTCTGATCCAGTGCGTCTTATAAAATGAAAAATAGGGTAATTCTTGTGGAGCACTCGAAGGGTTAAAAAATTTCAAGGCAACAGTTTGAAGTATTTGAGGGGTGCAATTTTTAAAATGGCATTACTTTTGGGGAGTTTCCAACATATAAGCATCTCAGAGTCAATTTACTGTCAGTGTGCTAGCCGTGTAACATCCGGATAACACACGGACAGCATGAACTTCTAAACTCACCTGTCCCCAGCACTGCTGCTTCTTCTGGGTCCGCAGTGCAGTGAATATGCATAAGCATAATGAGCAGGCCCGGAAGCAAGTGACAGCAGTGCCGAAGACAGGTGAGTATAAAAAAAAAAACATTTTATTTCAAACACACGTGTTTCCTCCTGTACGTGTCACACTGATGTCACACGGATCACAACAGTGTGCAGTCCATGTGACATCAGTGCTGCCGGAGAAAAATGGACTTATCGCAGTGTGTGAAAACATGGAGGTGTGCGCAGACCCATTGATTTTAATGGGTCTACGTGTGTCTGTGTCTCCAGTATGTGTGAAAACGGATGTCACACGTACCTGAAACACAGGAAAGAGAAAGAGTTGTAAGGATATGTGC
Source organism: Anomaloglossus baeobatrachus (assembly GCF_048569485.1). Lineage (NCBI taxonomy): Eukaryota > Metazoa > Chordata > Amphibia > Anura > Aromobatidae > Anomaloglossus > Anomaloglossus baeobatrachus. Next base: position 88,585,672 of record NC_134361.1, read on the forward strand.
ACATGTGGCATTTTTTTGTGTTTTTTTATGAGTTTTCCTTGCTCCTTTTAATCAATAAAAGCAAGGAAAAAGCATCCCAGCAAAGTCTATGAGAATTGTGACCTGCTATGCACATGTTGCTTCTTTTTTCCTTGTGTGACGTCCTGGACTAGCCAGGTAGTCACAGACATAACAACACACACACCCCCACCCTAGACAGTTACAACAGTCAGACAAAAACCCTTGTTGCCTCCCTCCAGGGTCTGATGTCCACACCAGGTGGGGCGGAGCCAGGTGGTTGGCCCCACCCACCGAGGAGTTCACAGGCCTGGAGGCGGGAAAAAGCAGAGAGTTAGAAGTTGGAGGTGAAAGTGAGAGGTCACGAACTGCGTGTGCCTGAGTAGGAGCCCAGGCACTGACAGCAAGGTTGGCAGACGGTGGTGGCCGTCTGCAGGAGTTGGTGGAACTCTGCGAAGCCTTAAGGACCGGGGTCGGGCGTTAGCCCGCCGGTACCGAACCGGGGAGCGGAGTGAAGCTAAGCACACAGGCAGGGCCATCGGACCCCGACCAGGCTTGGAGCCGCCGTCAAAAGTCAAATGTGACAGGAACCCCAGGGGTTTCCCAACAACCAAGTCCCGACAGAAGGCAACAGTCCACACCGTGAGGATATACAGCCACCGCCACAGGCTAGAGATCCAAGGGCCAGCGCCTGTGGGCAAAACGGGCTCCTACGGCACATATATGCCGGGGAGTGGACTACCGGTGGGCAACCACAGGAGTCAGAACATTTCTAAAAGGTGCAGGGAAAGACAGCCACCATCAGCCGTCCGGGGAGAGCACAACAACAACACTGCAGCCAGCTGCAGGACCCGTCCATCCAGCCGTTTTGGTTTAACAGTGACTCTGTCAGTGATTGTCTGAGTGAGTACACCAGTGCCGTCCGGCACCATGCCGCGCTGCCCCTGCAACCCTGCACCCCAGCCATCCAGCCACTCCGTTACACCACCGGGCCCCGGGATCACCAACCCGCCTACCCACGGAGGGGACAACATCCTAGCTAGTCCCTACCATCTCTCCTGGGATCCCTGTCACCAGCAGCGGTGGTGCCATCATCACCACGTCCCGTGGGTGGCGTCAAGAACAATCTCCCTAATCAAACCACCCCTTTTCACTCACGGGCGAGGAGCGCTGCTCGAGTCCCCGGGTCCGGCCCACCGCTCGAGCCACCGAGCAGCAGCAGCAGAAGCCCCGGACCCGAGCGTGGCGAGCGTGTCCCCTCCACCCGCGACAACTTGGCGTCTACGAACAAGATAGAACCAGTCTACCTACCGGTAGAAGTGCGCCTTGTAGTCTCCGCCGGCGGCATCCGGCCGCAAAATTTAAAGCGCCGCCATCATTGGCGCGAAGATTTCCCACTCGAGTGTCTTCCCCGAGCAGGGAAGGCGCGAAAGTGAAGCCCCGCCCCCAAAGAAGGAAGTGCTAGAAAGAACCAAGGGGGGCAGGTAAAGGCCTGCCTAATGTAGCCGAGGACATAAAAAGCGGGGATGCCAGGACTCTGCAACATATCCGGTTCCTGGAAGCCTACCAGCAAGCATGTCCGTTCCGTCCGGTGATGCCAAAATTCCCGAGCCCACGCCAGGAACGGTGGCGTGGGTGGAAGCCTGGCCGCACAAATGTGCTGCCGCCTGCAAAACCAGATCCGGTTCTTGATGGAGCACTGGATGGCTGAGATGGAGGAGGTGGCGGCGGCTGCCGTGCGGAGACGCGAGGTGGAGGCAGTGTTGGAGGAGCGGGTAAGCGACCCACGCCCCTGTGTCCGAGAAGGACCGGTCGCTGCGGCCGAGGGGCCAGGTCTGTGTCCGCTCACCCTCCTGCCTCTCCGAATATGCGATAAGTGCAGCCCCATAAAGCCAGCACTGCACTGATCAGTCTTGTTCAGTGACTTCTGTCTCCATGACAACAATAATAAATAATAAGGGAATAACTGCAGACTATTCTGATCTCCAGCTGCACAGATGAGGCATGCTGCTGCTGAAGAGTGGCAGGAGAATAACGTTCCATAGTCCACTTCTTCCAGCTATAATAACCGAAATCCGCCACTAGATGGCGCAAGATCATACTTTCTTGCCACAAGTAATATGGCGCCTCCACCCTGACGTGACGTAAGGAGATCACGCGCGCTATCGCGGTGCTCCACCATCCTGAGCTTAGTTGAAGCCACTCCCCTTCCTCTTACTTCCGGGCTGCCTTCGTAACAATGGAGAAGATGGCGGAATAAGGAGAGGTCTGGGCGGAGGAGCCGGAATAGAGCGGATACCGGAGCAAGAGGGCTCTCCTTGAGGTCTGTACCTTGAGAAAAGGCTTTATGGTAGGCGTGTGAGATAAAACAGTCGTCGTTTTACCCGTCGGATAACGAATGCCGGGGCCTCGCTGTGTGGCGAACTTTCGGCTGGAAAACTACGAGAGCCCCAGGCTTTATAGGGGTGACTAGGCCTAACGCGTTAGGAGCGGGAATATAGAGCCGGGGCCGTGTGGAGCGGATTGTGGCGGGATCCTACCCGCGGACACGAGCGCTCGTGTGTACAGGGGGCGGCCTGCTCCTCGGGCCCAGGGCCCATGACTGTGCTGCAGGGGAGTGCGGCGGCCATGAACAGCTCCTGTACACAGTGCGCGGCCATTACACCTCGCCGCTCCGGGCGGGACGGTCATCGCACTGCTGCACCCCCACCTTTATATGCCTCATAGATGGTGTGCTGTCCGGGGCAGCCAATCACAATTCAGGTTTTTAGTTCTCGGGTAGAATAAATGAGTGGTGCGATGTGATTGGTGATTGTGGGCGACTCCTCTGCATTTCTGTTAGTGACCCGAAAGTCAGTGACAGATTTGCCTCCTCTGTGACCTCCACTAGGTGGCAGCAGAGTGTCGGTGCCTCTCTGCTTCAGGGCTGAGTGCATAGGTTATTTCTATAGGAGCATACAAGGGAACTACTGTGACCGCCTGCCCCAAAAACCACATCTGCAGGGCTTTGTATGTTCTTCCCGTTTTTGTGGGTTTCCTCCCACACTCCAAAGACATACAGATAGGGAATGTGAGGCCCCAATGGGGACAGAGATGATCCTGTCTGTAAAGTGCAGTGAAATATAATAGCGCTATACAAGTGAGTAAAATGAACAGTTCAATGTGTACAAAATGCTGCAGATTTCCATGCGGATGTGTCTGTGGAACATCTGCCGTAGTATACAGCTGGTTTCACCCACACGTGCCTGATTTTTCTGCACAGAATTCCCTGCACTGTGGATTTTCACACTTGCATTATGGATTTCACTTATTTTAGCACAAAGGGATGACATTTACTAAAGATCAACTGTTACAAACTTGCTGGTGAATTTTTCTGCATTCTGGAACCTTTAGGCCAGGACTACACAGGTCATGTGGCCAAAAATCGCTATATGCTGCCGCCGCCATATGGCTGCCTATTGCAAGGGAGTGGCGGTATATTTTGTCTCGCAGGGTACCATCATTGCGACAAGCAGGTTGTAAAGAGTCGGAGCCATCTGGATCTAGTTGTATTTCCTGTTGCAGTCCACTGATGGAGCCGCAGGATGATCTTTGGCCGTGTGACCGGCAGTTTCTGCTACATGCAGGAGACATCCGCTGCAGCTGTAAGGCTATGTGCCCACGTTGCGTTCTATTCCGCAGAGTGCAAGTCACTGCATGTGCGCCTCAGAACGCAGCTGAAAAGCTGCGTTCTGAGACACATTGTAACTGCAGAATTCCTGCGTTCTGGATGCTTTCAGAACGCACACTTTTCACAGTGCGGTCCCACTCGCCTCAGCTGCATCCCCATAGACTTGAAGCAGAGCAGAGTGGGACCGCACTGTCAAAAAGAGCATGGCTGGCTTCGAGACTGAGCCGCGCAATCAGAATGAACTTCACCCGACTTCATTGTGATCGTGCAGCTCTGTGCATGTGCCGTGGCTTGATTTGCGATCACAGGTGAAGGACTCACCGGAGACCGCAAATCTCCTGAGTGACTGAAGTGAGCCGCGCGATCACCGGTGCCGTCACTCAAGTTACCTGCGGCCAGCTCGAGTACTCCACCCGAGACCTGTGGCCGCGGGAAACCTGAGTGACGTCTCCGCTGACAGTGCGACTCACTTCAGTTGCTGCGTGGAACTGACAGGAGTGGCGGTGTTCTACGGCTGCTCCTGTCTGCTTCATGTAGCAGAGCTGGATGCGTCGTGGGACCTCGTGAGGATTACGCCGGACCTGGAGGGGTGTTTGGGGATTTTAATAAAGTGGTGAAAGAGGGTTTTTTTTTTTTTTTTTTATTTTATTTCAAATAAAGGATTTTTTTTGGGTGTATGTGTTTATTTCCCTTCACTTACAGGTTAATCATTGGGGGTGTCTCATAGACGCCTGCAATGATTAACGTAGGACTTGGTGGCAGGTATAGGCTGCCATTAACTCCTTATTACCCAGATTGCCACCGCACCAGGGCAATTCTGGATGAGCCGGGTAGAGTCCTGGGACTGTCGCATCTAATCAATGCGGCAATTCCGGGCGGCTGCTGGCTGATATTTTTAGGCTGGGGGGCTCCCCATCCTGAGAATACCAACCTTCAGCCGTGTGGCTTTATCTTGGCTGGTATCAAAATTGTGGGGAACCGCACTCTGTTTTTTTTTTTTTTTTAATTATTTATTTTACTGCACTACATAGGCCCGCCCACCGGCGACACTTTTTGCAGTGAGACAGCTGTCACTCAGCATGGGGGCGCGTCTGACTGCAACCAATCATAGGCGCCGGTGGGCGGGGAAAGCAGGGAATACCAGATTGAATAATGAGCGGCCGCCATTTTCAAAAGCTGGAGAAGCTGCCGCAGTGTGACAGCCGCGCCGATGTTTGGTCAGTGATCGGTGAGTATGAGAGAGGGGGAGAGACCGACCGACTGACAGGAAGAAAGAGACCCACATTGCAACAAAAACGCACAAAAGAAGTGACATGTTGCTTTTTAGAACGCAGCGTCTTGGCAGAAGCTGAAATGCTGTGTTCTAAAACGCAACGTGCGCATGGATTATGCACAATCTTCATAGATTGTGCTGGGGACGCAGGACGCGTGCAGTTACGCTGCAGTGCAATACACAACGTAACTGCATGTAAATACGCAACGTGGCCACAGAGCCTAATAATGATTTTCTGCTGAAGTCTTGACATTTTATCACTCTAGGCTGAAATGGGTGAAATCTGCACCAGTAAGTGATGTGCAGTGGATTATAGGATCCTCCCAGATGTCTTCTTCTGTTCCGGAGCCTGTGGATGAGAAGTGGTACAATCTCCTGCCTGGTCCTAAATACATCTGCAAATTTCCTATGCGCAGATCTGCTTGGAAAATCTGCAGCGTTCCTGTGACATGTTTCCAAATGCTGTAATGCCACCCATTGCAGGCTTCTAGTGTCGGCTTCAATCTGTACAAGGTTTTATCATGGCTGTGACCGGCTATGGATAAGTCCTGTAATGTTGGTGTGGTGAATGAGGCATCGGGAAACACTACAGAGGTTTCCTAAATAATAACAGCCGGTGACCTCACAAGGGACGGTGAGGAATGCAAGAAGTGCGTGGAGCTGCCTCTGGCCTCTATGACATGAATTAGGCAATCACATAATGGTCGTGGCCCTCAGCTTATCACATGTGACATGAATCTGTCATACTGGTCACACCAGACCCCCACAATAGACACCGGGGGTCACATTAATGGTTTTCATGGGAAACCCCTTATTCAAGACCCTGATACAGATATTAATGCATTTGAACAGTTGGTAGGGCCCAGAGGGCTCGCCGTGTGATGCCACCTGTTTTGCCCCATACTCCATTCATTTATGACCTGTTACAGATTGGTACAAAACATGGAAATGAAGAGAAATGTGAATATCAAAGTTTATTATTTTGCGTGCTGTATTTAGTTGTGTTTATTGAGGACAGAATGTAAGACCTTGACTGCAGGGACCCCACTAATCCCGAGAAAAGGGGCTCTGAAGAGACGCGGGGGTGGGTCACATGCCGCACCACTCCATCATTAGTAGTGGGACCGCCGGAGCTAGCCAAGGGCTGTGTTTATAGCACCCCCCCCCATAAGAAGCTCTTCAGAGCCCCAGTGGTTGGGAGAATATTGCTTTGTCCTTGCAGGCCATTATTGTACATTCTACCTACTGACAATGTGCCTAGGAGACACTGATCCCTACCGTTTTGTGCATATTATTCAGTTTTATATATTGTCTATGTACATATCAACACTCTGCTACCGGACCCACTAATGTGGCCTGTATTTTCTCCTTCTGTCCTCCATCCTGCATGAATACTAGGCAGATGAGGAAATATAAAGGATATATTCTACTTAAAAATGTGATCAATGCCTTCAGCTCCATTCTCCACTACAGGACTCCACCAAGGATCTTCAGTGCGAGTGTAAGGCTGGGGCCACACGGGGACTACTGCGATCCTCGCATGACACTGCGGCTCACGCTGGCAGCACTGCAGAGCCGAGTGTCATTGCGACTGAGGTCCGATCGCGCGATCAGACCACCGCTGAGGAGGAGATGGAGGGATTTATCTTCCTCTTTCCTCCGTTGCCGGCTATTGCCATTCTCGCTCTGCACTCGCGGTACACTAGTGTAATGCGAGTGCAGTGCAATGTTTTTTTCGCCCCATAGGCTTGAATGGGTGCGAGAGAAAGGATCGCATTCCACATGCTGCGACTGTTTTCTCGCTCTGATTAGGGCAGAGAAAATAATCGCTCATGGGTGCTGGCACATGACTAATATTGGTCCGACTAGAATGTGATGTTTTATCGCATTCCACTCG